>NW_012155062.1:1353632-1416240 GCF_000956105.1 Propithecus coquereli | reverse complement strand
ATTTTAAATAAAGGTAACATGGGAGGAATTTGGAAACAAATGAGCTCTTATACATGCAAGGTGCCTCCTGTCTCCAATGTCAGACGGCACATAGCCACTGCTCCTGCATAAGGACACACACTTTACCCCGTATATGGTATGTAGTTGTTCATTAGTGTGAGCATAAATGACATCCCTCTAGTCACAAAGCAAAAAGTGGTTCATTCTCGAAGTGCTGAAATTCTGAGGCCACCAGTGCACAGGTGGTCAGTGACCATTTTACCTGTTATGCCAGATGACTGATGCGTGAAGGACACACCCCTGCCAAAAAACAGCTTATTTCTTGTTTACCGAGAGAGTCAGGCCTCATACCAAAAACATCAGCAAACTGATGACTATGAAAATACAAACTGTTACTTTTTATAGTCTAATGTTTTCTGCAAAAGCTTTTGAAATAAACAGTTCACTATTTTGCCGATCATGTTACTAAAAGGACACATTTGTAGCTGTGGGCTAGTGTGGAATCAGGAAAATTTACACTGGATAACACTACCAAGCCCAAATTATTATAATTTAGTCTCGAATCACTTTAAAAAACAATTTAAAACATTTTGGTATTCTTAGCCATAATCTATTTTGTTCTCTTACAAGTGTTATTTTGCAATTTTCTGGATCATCAAATGAGAATCCAGTAAAATTTATTTTTGGGTCAGATTAGTTGGAATGACACTTTTGGAATTATCAACTACTTCATTTTGATGAATTTTTAGGTTTTGAACAGGACTCACCAACTTCATGTCTCAGTTCAGCCGTTTTGAGTTACATAACGACAAAATAGCAGGAAAAGGATTTGTTTTTGTTTTTCAGCATTCCTATAATTCAGACAGCTCCAGAAATCTTTGATCTAGAAGGCTTGGAAATTCAAAGCCCCCTCAAGGCACTTTTTTTTTTTCAAATTAAGGAAGAGTAAAAACAGTATTTGTAATGGAAAATTTTGCTGCTGTTAAGTACATAAGGGCTTTTACTTAAGTCTGTAATTCATCTTGTGGATTTAAGATTTTGGCCAAGATCAAGTTTTAGGTGTGATACAACATAACCTCCTCCGAGATTTGCTAGTGTTACTGACATTCTAGAGTGGTGGAAAAACAACTGGCAATAATGCAGAATTAGACTTAGTCACAGGAGTTGTGTCGGAAAACAAAGATCCATCTGACAAATACTGAGTTAAAACAAAATGCATTTTAAAAATCCCAGCAGTAGTTAGATCAGAATGCTTAGGAGTCACAAATGTGGAGGATTTGGAGGATTCAACATCGTGAAACACCTTCTATTACCTACTTTTGAAGTTTTATTAGGAGTCATGTTAAGTTTCCACACCTAGTAATTTTTCAGAGTACGAAGGACTTTCTTCCTGGAGCACTGGGCCTTGTAAGCGCTGTTTAAACTACGGTCACCGTCTGTCCTGAGTGGTAAATATTAGGTCCTATTATTTGGACAGATGTCTCTGCTTGAAAATTTGAACCTTCTTCTTCCACTGGGCTTGAAGACAAGTCTGCTTCCAGTGTCTCTTCTGGACTGCAGAAGCCACACTCTGACAGAGCGCCCTGAGGAGGGGAGGAGGAGCCGGCCAGCCTGCAGCAGAGAAACTCGAGACTTGATTGAACCCTGTCAGCCTCAAAGTGTCTCTAACAAAGACTTGGGAATGGGAGCCTCCTACAAGCTGCTCTCTCTGCCTGCTCCCGGGGCGGCCTTCCGGACTCAGGCTGGGCTGCCCTGGGGAGCTTTCCCGACGCTTCCTCGTAAGGAGTCCTAACTGCAAACTGCCTGGGTGTCCCCCCTCTCCTCCCTGGCCTGGACCTCCTCTGGGGCAAGAATCAGGTCTTCCTCCTAACCTACCCTCAGACAGCGTTTCACACCTAACCGATGCTCAGGAAGTAGGTTCTCAATAAATGACCCCCAAAATGTCTCCATTTATACTGTGAGCTCTCAAGCCCGTAAAGATTGCCAAACACTGGATTCATCTTTCAACCGTTTCTACTCTTTTTCAAAAGACTGTTATCTTTAAAAAAAAATAAACCTTTCCTCTTTATTTGCAGAGTTGAGGTTTGCAGGGCGTGAGGGAAACAGATTGACAGAACACGAGGCGGGGGCAGGGGGCGGAAGGCGGCCGGGGAGGGGCGGCCTGGGGGGCGGGGGGCAGCCCTCCCCGGAGTCCCAGGCATCGTGGACGTTGGCGTCGCTCTGGAAACCTTCGCATTGGAACCCTCGTTCGTGGGTGATTCCCGAGGCCCCCGGAGCCCCACGAGGTAATCGCGCGGTCGTAGCGAATAGGACGCGCTTCGACTGAGGTCTAAGTCACAGGTTTGATCTCTGTGCTTTGCTTCCTTCCCGGCTCCAGAGCCTGTTCCTGACCCTAGTGAGCGGGGGAAGCGCTGGGGATGGTTCCGCACAAATCTGCCACCACCGCGGGAAAAATCTCGGCTCATTTGCCGCCGCTGCTGGGTCAATGTTGCCTCTAGCTTTGCTTTCAAGCAGCTGCAGACGTCCTAGCAAATGGGGCTCAAAGTGTCTACACCGGAGGAGGGAACAAGGCTGGGGAAGGATTTCTCCAGCCACGTGGAGCTCCCTGAAGATGGGGTCCCCCCGCTTCCAGCTCCCATCAGTGAATGGCACCAACATCTACCCAATTGTTCAAGCCAAAAACCCACCGTTTACCTTCCGCATCCAATTCCGTCAGCAAGCTCACTGGTAGCCCTGCAACACCCCCTGAGTGTCCGTATCTCATCCTCTCCACTGCTGCCCACCTAAACCGGAATCCGCCTCGCACCTGGATTACGCCAGTGGCCTCCTGATGGTCTCTCTGCTTCAGATCCTGCGCCCGTCCATTCCATTCTCCACCAGCAGCCAGAGCGAGCTTTCCAAAACACAGCAGATCAACTGTGATCCATTATATACACTATCCTAAACCGCATATTGTTTACTGATGCCTGTGAGCTATTTGGAGGATTTTGTGAAAATCATGTTTTTAAAACTTTCACACCTACTAAAAATACATGAATGTAAAAAAAAGTTAGATCATGTCCCTTCTATGTTAAACCTGTCAGTGGCTTCCCATGGCCCACAGACTATGAGCCAAACGCCACCACCACCTCCCGAGGAGAGCGCTGTGGGATCCTGTCCCTGCCCACCTCGCAGCCCAGCCCCTCACTATCCTCCACACTCGCAGGCTTCCTTCAGGACCTTGACTGAAGTGTCTTGATTTGGGGCTTCGGAACCTGCTGATGTCATTGCAACAAGCTTTCCCTTCCCGGGAACCGTGCTTTGCCTGGCTAAGGCCTCCAACATCCTTCAGGTCTCAACTTCAAAGTCACTACCTCAGAGGTTTTTGGCCTGTCCAAATCTAAATTGGGTATCTTCCCTGCATATAAGTAAGCCTTATCTTTCCTCATAACACCTGACACACATTTTTTAAATTTTTTATTAAATTTTTTTTTTTTTAGAGACAGAGTCTCTCACTCTGTCACCCAGACTGGAGGGCAGTGGCACAATCATGGGTCACTGCAGCCTTGAACTCCTGGACTTAAGCAATCCTCCCACCTCAGCCTCCCAAGTAGCTGGGACTACAGGTGTGTGCCACCATATCCAGTTGATTTAAAAAACTTTTTTTGTAAAGATGGGGTCTTGCTATGTTGCCCAGGCTGGTCTTGAACTCCTGGCCTCAAGTGATCCTCTCGCCTCGACCTCCCAAAGTGCTGGCATTGTAGGTGTGAGCCACCATGCCCGGTTTTAACACACACTTTATAATTGCAAGTTGTTTGGGTATTTATCTAGCCAATATCACATCATTCTGTAAGTTTCATGAGGGCAAGAATTCTAGTTTACTCAAATTCAAATTTAGAAAGATACCAAGGATTTAGAAAGACATTGTGTTGCCTGCTGTGATGAGAAAAAATTACTATAAGTAGATATAAAAGTTAATGCAAAAGATGACAATTTCTAAGTGTATGCTATCTTTTACTGCTTTTAAAATACCTTATTAGTTTTGTTTAATCATCCTGATATTTTCTTGAGTTGCCGAAGCGTTGGACTGCCATCTTAAACCTATCACCAGCCTCTCATAGTAGCTGTCCTGGCATACTCTTTGAATTTGTACCAGCTCCCCCTAGAAATATTGAGATGGGCTTGGGGTGTTTTTGTGTTCTTTTTTAAACAGAGTTTAAAACGTCTAAAAATGTGTAACATAAAAATAATTTGAAACGCCCTAGGATTGTGGTACTCAAACTTTATTGTGTGTTAGAATCACCTGGAGGGCTTGTCGGATTTCTGGGCCTGACTTTCAGAGTGTCTGATTCAGTAGGTCTGGGCTAGGGCTTGAACATTTGTGTTTCTAACAAGTTCTTGGGTGATGCTGATGCTACCAGTCTAGGGCCACATTTTGAGAACCACTGCTGAGGGTGTCACAAAACCAGGGTTTGTAATTGGAATTATCTTAGTTATTTGTAAAGGAGAGTAGACATAGAAGAGATCATCCAAATATGTAGTTACATAACCCATTAACCACTCTGTGTATCAAATTGGTGAGTGAACTATAGAAAGTCACTGTTTTCGAATGGAAAAACAAGCACCACATGTACTCACCATCAAATTGGTATTAATGGATCAATACTTAAGTGCACATATAAGAATAACATTTATTGGATGTTGGGCAGGGGGAAGGGGGAGGGCGGAGGAGGGGACGGGCATATGCACATACAATGAGTGCGATGCGCACCACCCGGGGGAGGGACATGCTGGAAGCTCGGACTTGGGGGGGAGGAGGGGCAAGGACAACATACGTAACCTAAACATCTGTACCCCCATAATATGCTGAAATAAAAAAATAAATAAATTAAAAAAAAAAAAAAAAGAAAGTCACTGTTTTCAGAACAATTAGGACATAACAAACCACTATGGGAATCTGGGAAGATGTTAACGAATCTTATTTCAAGGCCATTTAATCAATGCACAGTTCTGAAGCCCCTGCTATGAAGTACACAGCCAGCATCGACCTGGGGGCCAGGAACGTGGGCTGCCACCATTCACATTCAACAGTGAGGTCCTTAACGTTGACTCTGGGCCCCACACTGGAGAAAGTTAGATGCTGCTGCTGCTGCAAGACAGCAAACAGGTAGACAAATAACCAGGACAAATGCAGGTGGTGCTAATTGCTATGAAGGAAGCGACAATCTGCCATGACAGACTGAATGGTGCAGAGTGGGAGCTGGGGTGCTACATGAGATGGGGTGACCAAGAAGGGACTCTTTGAGGGGGTGACATTTCAGCTGATACCTAGAAAGTGAGAATGAGCCAGGCTTTCAAGGTGGTGGACAGGGTGTTTCAGGCAGAGACTAGCAGGTCCAAAGGGCTTGAGGAGAGACCCAGGTTGGCAGACCCTGGGAACCGAAAGCCTGTCTGCAGTGAGTGCTGGCCAGAGGAATGCACAAAGAACTTGGAGAGGGGGGCAGGAATTCAAATTTTATTCTAAGTGGGAATGGACACTATTGGAGGATTTTGAGCGGGAGAGTGACAAGATCTGCTGAACATTTTAAAAAGATCAGTCTGGCTCTTGTGTTGAGAATGGACTGTAGTAACAGTGGAAGCAGAGAGACCTGGGAGGAGGCTGCTGCCAGCAGGGAGCTGGGGTTAGTCAAGTAAGACGGGAAAGCACTTGCAGTTTATAAAGTGGTGTCGAAACGTTAACAGCTATTATAATACTAGTTCTTTCTGATTTGCGTGTTCATGTCTGCTTCAAAAATGCATATAAATACAATTCTACTGTATTTGGGGGGAGTTTTGTAGAGGAAATGTTTAATTCCTGATCCCTTTTATTAACTGGTGGCCACAGTCAAGCTATTTCACCTCATTTTTCTCACTGTAAAGTGGAATAAGAATACATATCTGATTAAAGACGTTGTGAGGCTTCAATGGAATGATCTGTGAACAGGATTTAGCCCAGTGCCTCTTGGCTCAATTAGTGCTCAATCAGTGCTCAATCCTATTAGCTACTTTTTATTATCATTAATCTCTCTGATCTTCATTTTTCTCTTCAATAAAACAAGGACACCAAAAACTACTTTGTAAAGAACTTAACAGGATAATATATGCAAAACTCTAGTCCAACAACACATGACATCCAGTAGAAACTCAGTACGTAGGAGTATCTAAATGACAGAATATCACAGCTAGGGCACAGGCAATTATGGCAAAAACAGACAACTGGGATCTCATCAAGCTAAAAACCTTCTGCACAGCAAAGGAAACAATCAACGAGGTGAAGAGACAACCCAACAAATGGGAGAAAAATATTTGCAATTATACATCTGACGAAGGATTAATAAACAGAATATAAAAGGAGCTCAAACAACTCAATAGTGGAAAAAAAAAAAACCTACTAAAAATGGGCTAAAGATCCAAACAAACATTTTGCAAAAGATGACATACAAATGGCCAATTGGTATATGAAAAAACGCTGAACATCACTAATCATCAGAGAAATGCAAACCAAAAATCACAGTGCAATATATCCTCTCACTCCAGTTAAAATGGCTTGTATCAAAAATACAGGCAATAACGAATGCTGGTGAGGATGTGGGGCAAGGGAGACTCTTGTACACTGTTGGTGGGAATGTACTAACGTACATTAGTAGCTAATGCACAGCCACTATGGAGAACAGTAAGGAGGTTCCTCAAAAAACTAAAAGTAAAACTAGCACATGACCCAGCATCCCACCGCTCAGTAATGTACTCGAAAGAAAGCAAATCAACATATCAAAAAGATACCACCAGCACCCCCATGTTTATTGCAGCACTATTCACAACAGCCAAAATACAGAATCAACCTAAGTGCCCATCAACAGATGAATGGATAAAGAAAATGTGGTGTATAAACCCAATGGAATATTATTCAGCCATAAAAAGAATGAAATCCTATTGTTTGAAGCAGCATGGATAGAACTGGAAGGCATTGTGTTAAGTGAAACAAGCCAGGCACAGAAAGACAAATCTCACCTGTTCTCACTCATACGTGGGAGCTAAAAAGGTAGATTTTATGCAGATAGAGAGTAGATTGGTGGTTACCAGAGGCCAGGAAGGCCACCAGCGGAGAGGGGATGAAGGAAAATGTATATAAATGTGTTTATTACCCCTGAACTGTACACTTAAAAATGGTAAAGATGGTAAATTATATATGTATATTTCACCTCAATAAAAAATAAATTAAAAATAAATAAGTAAATAAGCTAATAGAAACCAGAAAGAAAAGACCACAAATACACACATAAAAGAATATCATAGCTAGGAACACCAGTGATGTCACTGTAACTGCTGTTACGAGTAATGAAGACATGGTTGACACTTTATACGTCAGATCTACAACTACACTCTTAGGACATAAAACAAAATTCCTCTCCAGTAAATTACATGTACTCTACTGAATACCATAGTTAATATACCCTCCTTCCCTGCATACAAGAATAAACACCCCTTTACCCTCATCAGAAGCCAGTCTGTCACTGTGTGTTTGCATGGACAGAAAATATACATGTTTCAGACATCTCCGTTTTGAGTAGCGCCTGCTACTTCCTGGGGTTTCCACTGCTGAATTCAAAACCTACAATTATCATCAAGGATGAAAGCAAAACAAAGCCAAGATGAAAACGATGAGCAGAGTACAGACTGGAGAAGACAGCCTAAATCACTGAACTCTATGTCTAATTCAGTAAAATGGAAAGACACTCCCTAGCAAATGGCCAAAAATTCCAGAAAACAAGGATTACATCTCTATTCTTTAGGTGATTAATAAAGGGCCTTCATCTGGGGGGGAACTCAAATGCATTTCATTGGACAAATGGATGGATGAATGAACATGTATCAAATAACTTCCCAATTATACATAGGGTGTCAACCGAGACCACTATTCAAACTTATCATCCTTCCTGCTTCTTCAGAGAGTCCCTTCCCGTGGTCTCATGCAATATCCTGAGAGTTGAATAGATGTTCTCCTCAGTCGGTGGTTACCAGAGGCTGGGAAGGGGAGTGGGGGTGGGGGAGGTGATGAAGGAAAAAAATAAATGTATTCATATTTTATATTTTAAATAAAAAATACATTTATTTATTTTCAATAAAAAATACATATTTTTCCTTCATCACCTCCATCTGCCCTCAGTTGGGGAAGATGAAAAGTTCTGGAGATGGGGAGATGCAAGGATGAGGGGCAGCCTAGGCTAGCAAGGAGGAGCTGAACTGGGAGTCGGGAAATTACATGATTCTCAGTAAAGGATATAATGAATAGAAGCTATTTGTAATTATTCTTTTTTTTTTTTTGAGACAGAGTCTCGCTCTGTTGCCTGGGCTAGAGTGCCGTGGCATCAGCCTAGCTCACAGCGACCTCAAACTCCTGGGCTCAAGCATCCTCCTGCCTCAGCCTCCCGAGTAGCTGGGACTACAGGAATGCGTGCCACCATGCCCAGCTAATTTTTTCTTATATTTTTAGTTGTTTGGCCAATTTCTTTCTATTTTTAGTAGAGACGGGGTCTCGCTCTTGCTCAGGCTGGTCTCGAACTCCTGATCTTGAGTGATCCACCTGCCTCGGCCTCCCAGAGTGCCAGGATTATAGGCGTGAGCCACCGCACCGGGCCTATGGTGCCGTTTTTTATCTCAAGAGCTCCACTTGCAGCCTCCTGACTTCCTGAATTCCTGCTTAGGGCACAGGTTGCAGCGCCCCTGGCAGGTTGGTGCTGGAGGTTTCTGTGGTGTCCTGGAATTCATTTCTGGACACCCACCAGTGGTTCACTTCTCTCACCCTTCCAGAAGATTCTGTAAGCATTCAGTTTCTGATGTTGCAGCCCTTTCTACTTAAAACACCTACAATGGTTTCTAGTTCCTGCAATAAGCCTGAGTGATAAAATTACATATTAAAAATTTATATAAATATAAAAAATGAAAATCATCACAAAAAAAATTCTCAAAAAATATTTCTTGAGCAGTGTACCACAATAGATGCTTGGTCTTTTAAAAAACTTATCTTGGTAAATCATCAAATATTTAATGAGTATCTGTGGACTTAAAAATAGATGAGGTAATTTAATAAATTATCCTGTCAGATTAGAAATAAATGTCTGTGTGCATGTGTGAAAGGTTTTGTGTGTGTGTGTGTGTGGGCATATGTGTGTATAAAGAGACAAATACAATTCGTGTTTCCAATAATCTTAGGAGCAGAAGACAAATATTTCTTATTCTTTATTTTTATTTAACTCAAAATAGCTAATAACATAAAAACATTTTAAAAATATCTCCAAAGTTTGACTAGTCAGTTAATTTTGGTTGATGACACTTGATTATTTAGTTCTTGCTTGTTTCCAGCATGTATCAATAGCAACAGAATCTAACATAAAACATATCTTTAACAGTTTGCAGTAGGCTTTAAATCTTTATATTGAGACCCTAATCAAAAACCATGACATAGTTCTCAGTTTTGATTTTAAATATTTTTCTCCCACACAGAAACTTATTAAAACTAATAACCATAAATAGGCTAGTTATTAATTGGTTTTCAATGAAATGTCCACATACAGCACATACATACAGGCAGTATATATGCGTTTACCCTTTACTATTCAAAATATGCATGTCTGTCTGATGTACAGTGGAGTTACATCATAAAGGTATTTAACTTACATTAACTAAATGCATGAGGTCAGGAAAAAGGGACCCGTGAGGAAAGCAACACGCGCTCCTGTGGCGACGCTGCCTGTTGATGAATGCAGGCCTTGGGTGGAACCCAGACGCGTGCGTCCACCTGCCGGCCCCTCGCTCGCCGTCAGTCCATGTCTTCCTCCCGCAGGGCAGGCATCTTGCAGGGCCGAGCGTGATTCTAGTGTTCACAGCTATGTGCTTTCCATACAGCATGGCCCCTAAACACCGACGGCTTCATCTGGTCTTCAGATGAAGAAACGCTCTTTTCTTCCAACACTGGAGTAAAAACTGGTCGAGGTGGGCACGCAGATTTCCAATATGACGCCTTTCTAAAGGCTTTCAAGAACCATCCTAATAGCCCACTTTACCTTCTGTGCTGATGGTAGAAGCTAACCCCTGGTATGACGCAACCCCACTGCCATGTAAATTAAAATGCCATCATATTATCATTATAATTTAATTTCCAGTTTAGTTCCTTCCTCACATTGAGCATGGTGTGTTTCTGTGACAGTCTCCTGGTGCCAGTGCTGGCTGAGAAAACCTCCTGGTGAGAAGATCAGTGTGTCATAGGATCTGAACAAAAAAGCTACCGAAGTCCATCAGTCTCAGTATGATTCAGGATATGACTTTCAATTAGCAAATGGTGTGACTGAAGCAGAGGGTGACTTTGTTTTGCTAGGCCCAGCGCTCCCAGGAATCTACTGTGGCCTCCTTTCCATGGGTTTCTACTTCTTAAACACTTGGCCTTAATCTGACCACTGCCCTGGTTTAGTTTCTATTTTTAAAAGCACCATTCTAATGTAAAGGTCCCTGCCCTGAATTAAGCTGGGACTGTGAATTTTACCACTAGCTAGAGCTGTTATGCCATAGAGTTTAGGTTAATTTGGTACGTATCGATTTCCTTGGCCGTGACTTCTAAACTTGCTTCAGCTTCTTGTAGCCATGTAGGATTTCTACCTGGGCTGTAGATGAGGGTAAAATATCCCGTGGAGAACTCCCTCAATAACCACATTTGGAAAATCTGAAAAACAAAAGGAAAAACTGCTTTTCTTATGCACCACAATAAAATATAACTGCATTTTGTAGAACTCGGCAAGGCCAGGCCCATGGTAGCACGCAGGAATCTGCAGCGCTGTGCCGTCTGCCCTGTCGAGGAGGAGCTATCCGTCACGCTGCTCCAGCCTCCCGCCACTCGAGCACACCAGCAGGCGCGGCAGGAATGCGCGGCCAGATTTGTAGCTTATTGATTTAAGGGATGTTCTAATGGTTAATGCTGCTGGGCCCCAGCTCTTTATCTGAATGTTTTCTCACAAGGAAGATGGATTACACTGGCAATTCAATTTCTAACAAAATCTCAATATACTTGAAGGAATTCCAAGATTTCTACTGGGAATACTTCGCTGCAGTTTTTCCATCGTGCTTTACAGCGGCGTTTAGTCCAAGTTGTCCTGAGCATGCTTGTCCTATTATACCAGCTTCTGGAGAGCAGTGAGATGGGGGCCTGTCTTCCGAACTTAAAGGGCAAATTTCTGACAAAAGCCATCCTGCCAAACTCGAACAATCAGCTACATTATTACAGGAGATAAAAAGGAAGCCCAGAGGTGCTGAGTATTTTGTACCACATTCCAGTTATGGAAGCAAGTAAATAAGAATGGGGGACTTGGATGGGAGAACCAATCTGTCTCATGGTTCAGAAGTTTGGTTTCTACACTTCAATCTGTACATAATTATATCTAGGAATTTTTATGCTAGAGCTGAGCATTTTAAATAAATACAGTTATCATATAAGAAAAGTAAGTGGTCCAACATTTTAAGAACAAAGTAACATGTCCGTCCAGGCCCTGTAGAGCACCTACTATGTAAAACCACTAGAAGAGGGTCAGGCCTCAGGGAAGGCAGGAAGGCTCCAGCTGGCGCAGGCAGAGGGAGCTAACTAGCCGGAAGCCTGCGGCAGGAGGGAGCCTGCAGGGTTCAGAGACCTAAACAGAGGCCAGTGTAGCAAGAGGAGGCTGAGTGACGGGTGCGAAGTCACGCCTGAGAAGAATGGACAGGAATTCTGGCTTTATCTAAAATGCAATGAGAAGCTATCGAGGGATTTTAAAGCAGAGTGAGACAGGAAGGAATTGTGTTCCGAAAAGATGATGCTGGCTGTCGGCTGCAGAACGGACTGGACCAAGTTCAACGTGGACACAGGAGATCAGTTCAGAGTCCACAGCAGCAGTTCAAGAGGGAGACCGGCGGCCCATGCAAGATTGTGATGGCAGGAGGGAGGAAGTTCGAGGGCTTTTCCAGAAAGGAAGGACGTGACCTGGTGACAGATCAGATGCGGCCAGTGAGGGAAAAAGCAAAGTCAGGGGAGCCTGCTGGGTTTCCGGCTTCACCACCAGGAGAAGGGGCGGAATGGGAGTGAAAGCAAAGATGGTCGATGCGGTGTGGGACTTGTTGGGTTTGACGCACCCTCAAGACTCTCTGAAGGGGAAGCAAGTAAGTAGCAGGATACAGTGACAAGTCTCCCTCCAACAGTTACGGAGAGGCCTCTGTGTCCTAGATCAGCCACTTAAAAACTGTGTGACCTTAGGTGAGTTATTTAACTTCTCTGTGCCTCCCTCTCCTCAGCTGGGAAATGGATCCCATAATCGTACCCACCTTAGAGGTTACTGTAACGATTGATGAGTGAAACCAAGTGCTCAGACCTGGGCGTGGCACACAGTAAGAACCAGCTATGATTACATAGCAAATACTGGAAATACAAGTAAATAACTGTCCTGGCCCATGCCAGGGAACATGTCATATGCCAGCCGGGGAGACGAGCAGATGAACAAAGTATGTTTTAAAAATAACTCTAATACACGAGTATACAGTTACTTTTGGTTGCTGACATTTGATTTCTTAGTGTATGCCTTTCCCCAGCATGAAGTAACATAGTTTCTCATAAAACATATCTTTAAAAGCATGTAATAGGTCTCACACCTGCATATTTCAAATCCAATCAAAAACAATGATTTGGAGAAGTTAATTTTAATTTCAAATGTATTTCTCCCACATAGAAGCATATTAAAATCAATAGCCATGAATAGAGCTGTTGATTAATTTTCAATAAAATACCCAATAGGACACATTACATGCAAGGAGCACACATGCCTTTATCCTTTGCCATCCAAAATACAAAAGTCTATTTGAAGGTCAGTGAAATTACATCATAAGCATATTTAGCTTAAATGGATTTGATGAAATAAGTTCAGCAAAAAAGGACAAAAAGGAAAATAACATTAAATACTGTGGGTAATTCTACAGCACTGGTAATATGTCAAGTGGTGACAAGAGAAGGGCAAGGAGAAAAATGCAGGGCATAGGGCCAGGGCGGGCCAGGGTGGGCCAGCGAGGAACAGCCCCTGTGAAGGTGCGTCTGGGCAGAGACTTGAACGCAGTGACGTCGCAGATGACCGCGAGAAGGGTGCTCCCAGCAGAGGGAACAGCAAGTGCTAAGGCCCTGAATTTATTGTCTGTCAAGGGCTGAGCATATGCTGGACGCTGGGGATTTAGAGGGTAAATATGAGAGAGCGGGGGGGAGGGAGGGAGAGAGAGAACAAAGACAAGATAGTTTGTGACCATTCCTATGAAGGGAGCACACAGGATGTTCCAACAAAAAGTGAACGGGACGGAGGTGTCTCGTAACCAGCTAGGGATCAACAATAAGACGAGCAAGGCTCTGGGCTCTTCTCCTCATCGTTTCCATTCCACTTTAAACTTTGGATCTTGGCCTCATTATATGCGTGCTTTTACACAACGTCCATTACTGTTTTAATTACTCAGGAAACTGTCCTTGCCTTTGGTTCCCACTAAGAGGTGGTGAGAAGGAATGCGACGCAGGGCAGGCTTTGTTGTTATTTTTGCTGGTTTCCATTTATTTAACAAACATCCACTGTGAACGGGTGGAGAGGCTCACGGAGCCCACCTGATAAGGCTCTCGAAGGCCGCGGCCTGCAGCAGGAGACCCGGCAGGGCAGAGAGCCACCGTGAGTGGCAACAAGGCGGTTCCAGGTGGGGAAACAGCAGGTGCCCCAGGGTTGAGGGGGGAGAGGTTAGCACACCCGAGGCCCAGAGGAATTCCAGTGTGGCTGGGGCAATGTGTGTGGAGTCCCAGTTGAAACGGGAGCCCGGGGCTGGCCACAGAGGGATTTGGAAATGACAGTAAAAGTCTGGGGCTCGCAGGGGAGGGTTGGGATGGAAATACAACATTGCGACTTGGCTGTATCCCGGGGCAGTCACAGCCATGAACAGGGAAGAGACTGTTGGAAAGGAACAGTGAGAAGAGGAGAGGGTTTTTGAGAGCCTTGAGGGAGCTGCCAGAGATTGGAAGAAAAGTGAGAAAGCCAAGGGGAGACAGTGTTTGAAGGAGGGGAAAGTGGTCAACATGTCTAAAGCTGGTGAGAGGCCAAGGGAGATGAGGACGGAAAAATGTCCATAGGGTTTGGCCACACTGAAGTCACTAAGGACACTGGCAAGAGTTGTTTCGAATTTCCCAGAAAAATCAGAACAAAGACCAAAAAGCATACGCTTTTCAATCTGTTAAGAGAGTACTCTCCTGATTTCTGATATTAAAAGCTAAGAGGATAATGTTCGATTATTAGCATTTTACAAGAGGATGATGTTCAATTGTCAGATCTTTAAAGACAAACACTCCTCTGACTTTGTGAGGGGCAGTATATCCGCGAAGATATTTCCATATTCAGTATTCTCTGGAATAATAACTTCAACATCATCTTAGGAGGCTTCATAACACAAAAATGTGATACAAGTAAAGTTTCTCATTAAATTAAATGTTAAAGATTTGCAAGAATATATCATTAGTGTAACACTTCTAAGATGACAGGAATCTGATTCATGAAACTGGGTTGGTCAAAATTCCAACAAAATAGATATGGCGACTGGCCCTCCCATACCTGTTCCATCCTACCCATCAAACCCATGTTCCCCTTTACTCTCAAACAGGAATCCCCTTATTTTGCAAGTCTTCATCCACACTCCATGCTACCAATGAACGATACCTACTCTTACCCTTTCTAACTCAAGACATTTACTTCTGATATTCCTTCCCAGAAAGTTCCTCCTGTTCATTGCTGCAAGCCAGGTGCAGAGCACACAGTAGGGGCTGCTCAATAAGCTGGGGGAATTGGATTTAAGGTGACAAAATATCTTCCCTCTTCCATCAAGTATACTGGCTGTTCTCGTCTACGGTGATCACGGCACTGTCTATACTTCTGCAGGAATTTGAATCGGATGCATTAAGTATCTCCATTTTTAAAAGATAATACTTTATAAAACACTGCCTATTTAATCTAGACCAGGTTGCATCATGAATATTTGTTAAATATAACATTTTAACATAACATCAACTAATATAACATACATATTTGTTAAACATGGGGAGCAAATGCTATCACTGCAAAGATCTTATAGGAAAAACACTGTGAGATCGTATTCTTATATAGCAAAGGTAGCTCTCTCTGATCAGGGTACTAGGAAAGGTTCCTCAATAGAGGAGGGCTGTGTCCCAGCCACCCTTCTTTAAACTGGCAGCTAGCTAAGTGGGTGGTCTGAGTACTTACATCCTTGCCACAGTCTCTTTTCTCTTGCTGGTGATAAAGTTTAATTGTCAGAAACAGGAATGATTTCAGTGGATCATCTATCCATTGCTATTTAGTGGCTCTCAGAAACAAAGGCTGAAAATTCATCATATGCAAAGAGCACAGAAGGAGAACTCAGGCTATGAGGGGTCCATCCATCAGCCATCCGACCCTGGACAAGTCAGGGACTGCCCTGAGCCCTAATTTTCTCATTCAGCCAATGATAATACCTGCCCTGCCTAGTGCATAAGATTGTTAAGAAAATTAAATGAGATAATGTCTGAGAACATACTCAGAAAGAGCTGCATAAGAGGGCACTTTCAGAGGGTCTTGAGGAATTTGAATTTCTTGGCACAGAGAAAGGCCTCAGGCTAAAATATTGATTACAGTTACAGTTAAATCAATTAATTGTATTTAAAATATACAAGTTTTAAAAATGTATAGTTCACTATCAAAGACATTGTAATCTAAATGGAAACAAAGATACACCTGTGATGTGCATACACTGCTTTTTGGAAAGGGGCTTTTTAAAAAAAGATTAGAGGCTTGAATTTGAATTCTGGCATCTGGACAAAAACAAGCAGAGGCCAAAATAACACTACCAAAAAAATTAAAGATCGTAAATATCTTTCCCCCTTATTACTCTAATTCAAAATAGCCTGGTAAGAGAGAGAGAAAAATTACATTTCCTCCTGAAAGGCTGGCCCCAATTAAAATTCTAAATGTCTCTTACACCAAGAGCACTGGTTTATTGGCAGATTATTAAGCCTTGGACCAATGTCACTCTGTTAGACCTGTATTAAAAACGTGGTTTATGCGGTGCAGGGTCAGATCAGTAAAGAGCTGTTAGCAGATGACAGGTTTGATTACCGCTGGCTGCAGGCAAGACGTATGGATCCCTGAGGAACAGCAGCACAGGCTGGTGGGACAGTTTGCTGGAAAGGTCAAGAACAGGCATGTCAGCATCAGGGGACGACGGTAAACAGAAAACACTACAAACTAGCTTTGAGGGGATCAAACTGCTGTGCGGGGATGTCTCGAGGTTTATGCATCTAACAGTGTGGGTGAATAATAGAATAATAGCAAACAGTTAGAGAGAGCAAACTAGCACTGTACTCCCCTTCCAAACCTCTCTTTGTGGAATTTGAAGCAGATAAACTATCCAGACAATAAATCATGGCTGCAAAGTGCTTTCTTAAAAATCTTGTAATACGATTACAGATAAAACATTCTTATTACTTGTGTGAAACAAGGTAGGGCTCTAACTCCTTCACTCTTAATTATAACTCGTTATTTCTCTAAGACCCTTTCAAATATTTATAATGTTAAAACCAATTTCATAACAAAGGTTTTCAAGAAAAACATGACCTGAAACACTTACACTGTGGGTGCCTGAACATTTACAAGACCACCGTCCTATCCCTGGTCTGTACAACCCCTGCTTGACTGGTGTTAGTTCTTACCTTGACTCTTCAGACTCTGTCTCATCAAAAGATCTAGAATTTTTGTAAAAGGGAAAAAAGAAGAAAAAGACTACATAAGCTGGGTCAATGTTTATGCCAACAAAGGAAAAAATAGCCAGTATTCTTAGAGCACTGAATTGGGAAACATTAAAAAAAAAAAGAGTTGTGAGTTTTCACTGAGCCGCAGAATGGCTCATGTCTCACCCTAAGGAATCTTTAGACTGGGATATTCTTGGGTTACATTTTCCTGAAGATCACTTAAAAATCTCAATGTTTGGCTGGGCGCGGTGGCTCACGCCTGTAATCCTAGCACTCTGGGAGGCCGAGGCGGGTGGATCACTCAAGGTCAGGAGTTCGAGACCAGCCTGAGCAAGAGCGAGACCTCGTCTCTACTAAAAAATAGAAAGAAATGATCTGGACAACTAAAAACATATATATATAGAAAAAATTAGCCGGGCGTGGTGGCGCATGCCTGTAGTCCCAGCTACTCGGGAGGCTGAGGCAGGAGGATTGCTTGAGCCCAGGAGTTTGAGGTTGCTGTCAGCTAGGCTGATGCCACGGCACTCACTCTAGCCCGGGCAACTAAGCGAGACTCTGTCTCAAAAAAAAAAAAAAAAAAAATCCCAATGTTTTATTACTACTTTGGGGCTTGTATAGTGGAGAAAAGATTCGCTCGCTGCCATTGCTTATATTTCTTCTAAAAACCACATAAACATATATGAAGCCTAACCTTCCAGTAAATGCAGACAAGTAGGAACAGGACACACTGAGCACACAGATTATTTAGGAAGTATAGTGTCTAATTCATGCTCTGGGGTGAGCGGGACATCATGGCCCCGAGTCAACAGCGCCGGTGCGGAGCACACAGGTGTTCGCAGCCTGTCATCCAGCAGACAGCTGGGCTTTAATGTGACTTTGGGAGTGGTCTGCAGGATGCTCTTGTAGTCAGTGTGGCTCCTCTAGGCGGGTCTGGAGGCAGTGAGAAAATAGGTAAAACCCTCTTCCCTGTTTGGGTTTTCAGAGAGTTTGTGATGACTTGTTTTTCCTTAAATGGGTTTACTATGCCAAGGATGCTGCTGACAACGGCCTCTGAGGCTAGCTCAGCCCAAGTCATGTATCCATTGCTGGGCAAGTGCTTGTTTCAGAGTTAATTCTTTGGGTGGTCTTTTCCCGATTGCTGGTGACATCAAAGCTCTGGTTCCTTGGTAGATAGAGATTAGGATCTGCCATTCTGGCATTAGAAGTTCCTGAGGGAGAGGCAGTGGAGGAAGAGGGCTCTTGCTGGAAGTCCTGGGTTCTGCCAGCTACAAGGCAAGAGATCTTAGGAAAGGCTCTTAATTCTTGTGTCTGTTTGCTCTGCTACAAAATGAGGGGAGTTAGATCAAATCATTTCTAAGGTCATTTATAGATTCCAAATTATATGAGTATATGTGCCAAGAAGATACGGACTTTGCTTGAGTATCAACAGATAAACAAATCAGACCCTAAACAGGCTACCTATACCCATAATTCCCACCATGTAACATCACTCTACGTAACAGCATAATTTAAAAGGTTGATTCCTTAAGTCTAAACATGAGTTACTGAGCCTCGGCCCCTTGGCCAAGACAGGGATGAGGACTTCAGAGGAATCCCTTTGAGCACAAGCAGGGGGCGAGCAAGCGCTGTCCCAGCCAACAGAATGGGCACGGCCAGGCCGGCCCTTCTGGCACCACTCTGGGCTATTTGTCAGGCCACCTGGTAATCGGTTATTGAAGAGTGACTTAAAATATGCGTCTAATATGTAAACGACGGTTCTTACCCACAACTTTCTGCCTTTGGTAGAGAGGGCAAGTGTCGCACATTTAGAAAATCAAGGAACAGTTTGGGAAGTTCTTCATTTTCTAAAATGACAGCCTGTGAAAACAGAAAACAGAATTAGAAACTGGAGTGAAGTTTGCTAGGCGATCAATCAAACGAACTATTTCGAAAAGTCATAACCGTCCATCAAAGTTCTTGCCAGCAACATTCCTCACAATCAATACGAGGAGTGGTCCCCATGTCGCCCACCAAGGGCTCGGGCTGACACACATGCTGTGCAGTGCCAGCAAATGCTGCATTTTATCTCCTTTCATTCAGCCAGCACCTACAGAGCACCTACTGCATGCCAGATGCTGACTAGGGGACAAGACAGTGGGGAACCAGTTAGATATGGTCCCTGCCTTCATGGAGATTCTAAGCCAGAGTGAGTATTTCAAAACCTGGAAACAGCAACAATACTGCTAAGATGTGTAAGTCAAATTTTCCTTACTGAGTGCTACAGTGGTCTGGGTGTGTGCGTGTGTGTGTGTGTGTGTGTGTGTGTGTGTGTGTGTGTCTGCGCCCACAGGAGACCACTGCTGATTAGGAAATACTATAAATGGTTTTTCTAACTGGAAGATTTAGTCAAGACCCCTCAGCTATCACCTGTTTCGGCATTAGGATCAAATGACATTTATTGCCATTTGGACAGCTCCACTTAAAGGGTCAGTAACAACTTTACCGCTGAAGTGTAAATCAGTGTATATACTGAAAAAAATCTATAGAGCTCTTCCATTTAGGGAGCTCTGCTCGATAGTTGGCATAACGGCATAACCACCTCAGTACTCAGAGATCCAAATACGCAGTTTCGAGGAGAAATCTGATGGAGAGCTACTGGGTCCACTTTCATATCTATGTATTTTAAACAATCTGGCAGAGTGTGTGAGCTGATTGCACATTTGCCACCTCCCTCTCTCCTTTTTTCCAAAGACAACATGAGAAAAGCATCAAAGAGTATATGAGAATCTCTCAAATTAACGTAACTATTCTTAAGGGTCATTTTTTTATAACTTCACATGGGTAAGTTTTGTCCACTGAGCACATGTTGTTTGAAGAGCAATGAGAATTGAATGATATTGCAATATCATTCACACAGCCGTTCAGGAACATTGCAAGCTCATGCACAAGTAACAAAAGCAAGGTCCAAATGATCTGTATCTTGTGTATACTCAGTTCTATATAACATCTTGTTTTTAGTCATGGTTTACATACTGAGTTGCCCCATTTCTCACCAGGTTTTGGAATATTGTCACCTGGTTCAGGACATATAAACGGGGTGAGTGACTGCCCAGGCTGCCAGTCCTCCCAGGGTGCCCTCTGTTCCACACTAGCGCACAGCCCTCTTGCCGACCTGTCCTAGGGAGGCTCATCCCGACAGCCAGATCTACAGGGGGCTGCTACTGTTCCTGACATAGCCCACCGTACCTACTGAGGCTTAAGGAATAAAAGAGAGAAGAAAAGTGGGGGTTACACATTATTCATTAAATAAATATTTACTGGGCATCTATTATGTCAGGCACTGGGATATGGTGGTGAATACAACTGGTCCACTGGAACATGGGCTGGTGGAGAAAACTAGTGATAAACGAGTAAATATACACACAAAACAACAACCTGAACTTGCCTTAGAATATACTGATACAGATACATACATTCTCTAAGTGTTTTCCCATCCATCCATCCCTCCCTGTGTGTGTGTGCGTGTGTGTTTACTTTTTTCCTGATTATAAAAATAGAAAAATGAAAAGTTTAGAAAAGAAAGAGAAAACAAATGCTTCTTCCCAGAAGCATAATTTCATTACTATTTCGGTTGAATTTCCTTAAATCATTTCACCTTCATCTAAATTTTTAGCTACCCAAGGAAATTTTTTGGGTGACCAGAGGTCATGATTTCCGTGCTCAGAACTCAGAAAGTTCTAAGAATCATCACACATATAAAACTCCAAGGTATTTTCATTATGATACAAGTTTCAATGATTATCCAGTTTTTCTAGATATCTGTTCAAGAGGATGATATAATACCTACTTGAATAATAAAGCTTAATGTTGTAACAAATATAGACCTCTTCCCCCAGGCAATAGTTTTAACTATCTGTACAAGTGGTAGCTTTCAGATTTTAAAAAAGAATGGGGGAGGGTATAACATTCTTATCTCCACCCCCACCTTTTTAAAATAAATTAAATCAATAACAAGTGTGGGACACTTTTAATGACCCGAACTACTTAATTTCCAGGATCTTTAGACATGTCATCCATCACGGCAGTATGGAGGAAGACATCTCTTGAGTGTTCAGGGGGTTACTTTGGTTTTATTAATGCAAGATTTAGGGAATTTTAACAAGGTGAATTGTTTATTTGCCTTGACAGATTGGCTTACAATGCACTGGCTACATCTACGGCATGATCATTAATGACAAAAGACAGGCAAAAAGCTGTTTACACTGCAACACAGGGACAGGAATTAATCCTGCTCAGCCTCTGCAAACAGGGTTCTCCAAATAGATGATCACATCGCTTTACGTAAGCTATACTGGCAAAAAGGAATATAGAGAACTCCAGAAATTTGTACTGATTTTTTGCTAAATTTTCACTGAATATTCTCAAATAGTATTTTCCATAGAACAATGACCAGTATGCATTTTAGCATTTAGTTATAAAGAAGGCAGCACTGGGAGTTAGTTACGCCTTCAGTTATGTGGACAGGACTGTTTCCCAAACCCTCTTTAAAAGCTTATAAGAAAAGATTAATACTTTATTCCAAACAGAGATGAAGTGTAATACCGTAGAATGTACCTATGTTAACATATCATGTACAAGTGAAACGACTGTCGTCAATTAGTGCGGACATACAAAAGAGGAGTTAAATCGGCTCAACCGAATCTTTCTGTTCATAAACACATGATCTCATTCACCAGACGCTGAGCAGCGACGTGGGGCCTCACCACATTCCATTCACCTCTTCTTCTGTTTCTTGAGAAGCTTTTGCTCGGGAGGAACCGCCCCTTCTTGAAGCTGCACCCTGGGTCACCTCATATACTTTGGACCCTAGTCTGGTTTAAATCACCTAACTTTATTCAACAGATAAGCTCTTAATTTTTAAAAACAAACCACAGTTTTGAATATCAAATCCTACTTCCCCATGGTTTTAGATTGTTTATCTTGATTTTTGATGAATCTTCAATGGTTAATCATTTTCATTCTTCAGAGAGGCTGTGTGGTATAGGAGGTATCTGGGCTTTAGAGAAAGACCTGGGTTTGAATCCCTTCTCCGTCTACCTTAAGGGTGGTTGTGAGGATTACATGAGATGTCTCCAAGAGTCCGTGAATACAGTTAGCATTCAATAGGTGTTAATTCTCTTTCCTTTGAGTATTTTTGTTATATTGATTCTCGACAACCTATTTCATTCATTGTGGAAGTTGAGATTTTTGTCCATCTGGTGAACAGAGCTTCTTAGCCCTCTATAATTCAGGGATTCTTTTGAAAATCAGATAAAAGCTGAGTATGTGCTTGCCAGAAAACACACACACGTATAATTGTGCTTTAGTGGCAGGAGGTCCACAGGCCCCTGATAGCCCAGCCCAGGACACCTGCTTTTAGCTCAGACCTGGCAGCAACACTGCTCGGCCTGCTTTTCTTTGGCCTGGAGCCCAGCGCACTGGTGGGCCTGGGCCTGGGCCCCCAAAGGGCACGCTGGCCGTCTTGTTTCACTCTCTCCCTCTTTTTCAATTAGAACCCGCTGGAGGGTGTGCTGCCTCATTATTAGAATTCGTTAATGCTTTCAGCTCTGCGCTGAGGTTGAAAATACTTGTCTGGCAGTGACACTACCACGGTAAAGGATTCTGTCTGATTAGACCAAAATCTACTGCTGCGCCGGCTCTAGAAAGTAATTCCTATTCATGGCTTCTGTGTGCTCTATATACCACTTGAAAATGCAACAATCAGTGGTGTGGAGGGTTCCCAAAGCTAACAAAATATTAGGGGAAACTCTATCGCTGCTGGGTCAGAGTCGAGCTGGTGGAGCTCTCGTGTGCTGCACCTGGCACGAGGGGGCATTTCGAACTGCAGGGTGGCAACGGGTCCCAGCCCCAGTGCTTCCTGACTGACGGCCTGATGGCTCAGTTCTGGCCCTGCTCATCCCACTCCTGGAGGCAAGTGGCACACATGGTCCAGCAACTAGTTTATGCAGTAAAACATCAGAGTTCAAAATGGAAGTGATAAGTTGGAGAAAGAGCTAGAAATAAATCTCATTACATTTTACAGGTATAGGTACCGAATGAGACATTGTAAGAGGCAGAATTATCCAGATGGAGAGTAGCTGTTTAACACAGGGGTCGGGGGTCTCAAGTGGTAAGTCACCAAGAAGTGCTGCTTCCACGAGGTGTCAAATAAGCTGAACAATCCTCTTACCCCACTTGCTGCAATGTTATCAAGCCCCCCGCCTCCCAAAAAAGAGAAATAAGAATAAACCCAGGAAGAGCTAGAGGCAAGCAATGAAAACAATTAAAAGATTTCAAAATAGTTTCCATAAAAAGAGGTCATCCAACAGCGGGTACCAAGCACAGAGTGTGGCAGTGGAGGGACAAGGGGACAGTGAACAAGTTAACTAACGGTTCTGTTAAGGAAGGTGGTGGCTGGTTAGCCAGCATTTTCAGAGCTGCTGGAATAAGAAGAAAGTATTGTCATAACCAGCAGGGAAGGAGTCTATCTTTAGATTGAAGCCAGTGCAATAAACTAGCAAAAGTGGCACAGGTATGGGAAGAGTAGGCATCAAAGAGTGTCTAAATACTCCGGGTTCTTTAATACACATGCAGATTGGAGATGCTGCAGAATTAACAGAAAAATGCACTAAAAAAATTTCTACCCAACTGGTCACTTAAGAATATATGTAGATGAGGCCATTGAGGTGGCTCACACCTGTAATCCTAGCACTCTGGGAGGCCGGGGCGGGAGGATCGCTTGAAGCTAGAAGTTTAAGACCAGTCTGAGCCAGACTGAGACCCCGTTGTTACTAAAAATAGAAAAATTAGCCCAGCCTTGTGGCGTACGCTTGTAGTCCCAGCTACTCGGGAGGCAGAGACAGGAGGATCCCTCGAACCCAGGAGTTTGAGGTTGCTGTGAGCTAGGATGACGCCATGGCACTCTACCAGGGCAACAGAGTGAGACTCTGTCTCAAAAAAAAAAAAAAGGAAATTGAACCTCACTTCCCCCCCACTTGTTAAGAAAAAGAGAGAGAGATGAAAAAGAAAAAGAATGTATGCAGACTAAAAATCAGGTTATTAATAAGACGCACAAAGGAAACGGGGTTAAATCAAAGAACTACAACAAGTGTGTGATATATTGTGTGACCTACTTTGATATTACTACACCCAACTGTGATAAACATTAAAGTGAGTGGCTGATGTATTTTATAAAAAACAAAAATGTTATTTTTATTTATAGAATGTTACTCAAAAGAATAAATGATTTCCCTTAAAATAAACCCGACAGTCCTTCAGAAATATCATTCTAAAAGACGAATGGGAAATCTTACACTCTATGAAAGCATTCACAAAAAACTGCCTGAATGGGGCAGAAAAACAACAGCATTGCTACCAGCAGCCCCTGCAAGCTCAGTGTTTACTCCAGGAGAAATGTCCTTTTTATTGAAAAGGTGCAATTATCATCATGCAACACAAATCACAAAATCCCAATTTTTCTACCTTATCAGCTTTATAAAATCATGTTCCCAAAGGATTCCATTGATTAGTTGCACATGTTCTTTCTGTGACATCCCAAATACTTAATTGTCAGTTATCTTTTCTTCTTCAGTAAGTAAAACGTAGTCACAAAATTACAGAGGGACTTGTTCTGCCTTAACCTTCGCGAGATGCCATCATGCAGCAGAAAACACTGGTAAAATATCACAGGATAACGCTGTCCAACAAGGGAGACATATAAACACTGTAATGATTTCCCACGAGTTTCCATTTGAGAAAATTGTCACTAAGGCGAGCATGAACGGTGACACATCTCCACCGAGGACACGGTGAAATCGAACGCTGGCATTCTAGTTAGGTCCAAACCTACCCGGCAGCCAATTATAACGGCAGTGGAACATCTTGTTGAAAACTTGGACAAGACCACTTGCTAACCTTCCAAGATCACTGCACAAAGCTGTGTTGTTTTCGCTGATTTGATCCTTTTAGTCCCTTTTCAAGACATTAGACACACATGCACACAGTTCTTCCCATTGTCTATCAAGCTTGCTTTAAACTGTAGGGAACTTCTCTGTCACAAAAGCCAGGGCACTGAACTAAGTCAGGAGCTTTACGAGAGTCCTTTAAGCCCTTTTCCCATTCCATCTGGTTCGGTTTGAAATGCCCAATTGTTAGGGTGACAGAGTTCACCACGACAGTTTTTCCTCTCTTCACCAGCAAAGATGCTTCACACCATATCAGCTTCAGAGGTGCGGCTAAGAACCGGGAGGGAGAAAAATCGATCCCTCCTCACTGCAGTAAGTGGCCGCAGTGTCACTGTCCTCTGGGACCCAAACCCACTAGCTCACCGATGCTTTGCAGTCCTGTCTTCTACTTACCCACCTCCCTGCACTTGGTCACAATTTTACAAAATGAGCCACAGTCAGGTTAGCAAAGGAACATGTGTTAAAAAAAAAAAAAAAAAAAAGCCAGCCAATGGACAGATCCAAGAAGGATCATGATCACCTGAAAAATAAAAATCAGACATGCTTCTGAAGAACCCACTGCACATGCAACCTTCTTTCCGTGTGTGACACCATTCCTAAGACCTGTCTACCCCGTGCCTTGGTAAAAACTGCAATACTCGTGGAATTTAAACAGACATCTGTTATGGTTCCACAGGGCTTTACAGACTATCTTGCAAGAAATCCAAGGACCTGCAATAAAAGCTGAATGATGAAAAGGGTCTACTTAAAACAGCAAAGAATCTGTGCAAAGAAACAATCTAATTTGACTTCAGAAGATTTGAAAGAAAGAAGTATTATTTCTGATAATGTGGCTAAAAGGACAAAACTAACCACAGAACAAAAGAAAGTGGAAAATCTATCATCTTTGGAGCTATTTTAACATCAAAACTTATGCTCTGTGTTTTTCTGGACTATCTATTCATATAAAAATATTTATTCAGCACCTACTAAGTACAAGCATGGTGCTAGGGACACAATGGTTAGCCAAACATGGTCCTGCCCACCGGCCTTATGGTCTAGTGGGGAAGATAGATGTTATTCAAATAATTACAGTAATGGTGTAAAATTATAAACTGATTTAGTACCTTGAAGGCAGGTAGCTAGCTTCCCTGATCGTTAGTAACCTGTGGGATGAAGGACAGCTCCCCTGGGGAAGTGAGCCTTGAGCTGGGAGCTGAATGAGTGAGTTAGGGAAAAGGGAGTAGGATATTCCAAACACAGCACAATTTGTTCAAAGGCCTAAGAAAGGTAGAAGCATGACATTAGAAGAACTGAAAGAAGGCCAGAGAAAATAATGAAGCTAAGCGATGAGATGGGAGAACCTGGGCTGGAGAGGTCGGGCAGGGCCCCAGGGCCATGTGAAGGATTTTGTTTTTTCTCTTCTGTGGATTTGGGGGGCCACCACGTGATATTATGTGAGTGGGTGGGAGGTGGGCATCTAGGTGTACATGACATGATGTAATTCGTATTTTGACTGTAACTGGAACAGCAGCAGTGTTCCTCAGATGGAGTGACCACGCATTAAATTCTCTCTTTGGCTGTCTCTAAACTGCTTCTTAACTAACCCATCAAGGTAATTTCAATGACTATACTTTTTATTTCACATTTGGTTCCTTTTCAATCTGCCTGTTGTATTTTTCTTAGATTCTTGATCTTATGTCTTCAATTATTTTAAACATTTTTATATTTTGGTTCCCATTAAATTGTTCTTTTATTAATACTTGAAGTTCTTAGGATCTAATCCTGCTGTTTTTTGAGACTGTTGACTCTCACTCATAGCTGTTTACTTTCTTCTGTGTTTTGCAGTTTTTGGTTCACGAGCTCATGTTCAGCAGGACTTTATCTGTGGGAATCCACTGTAGGCCAGGTTCAAGGTATGTCCTCCCTGAGAACTTTTGCTTCTGTTCTTAGGAAGCAGAGCTCTGGTTGGGATCCTACAGATATAATAATCCTTGAGCAATGACTACATTAATTTTCTAGGCTGGGGCTTCTGAGACCATGTAGGTACTGAAAATATAAATTCTAAACTCACAGGAAACATGGTTAGGAAGCATTAGGGAACCTGTTCATGCTCAGTGATTTTTCACAGGCCAGTTGTCTCTAAAGTGGATTACAGATATGTGGAGAGTTAAGCAAGATCATTAATTGTGACTCAGGAAAAAAATATCAGAGCTTCTATTTTTACTTATTTTTAATTAAAAAAAGATACCTATTTTTTATAATTTTTAATGTATCAATTTATAGTAGGGTATAGGTGAAATTTATTATTAAATATGCATATAATAGAATATTATGCTCAAACATTTTTTATTCATAAGGATGTACAGTCCTAGACCAGCAGACTATGCTTCTGACTATAGTGTAGTAAAGAGTTTATAATAGCCACTAAGGTCCAATCTATCCAAATAATACTACTTGAAATAGTCTATTTTATTTTCTATTTTTTTTTTTTTTTGAGACAGGGTCTTGCTCTGTTGCCCAGGCTGGAGTGCAGTGGCGTGATTATAGCTCACTGTAGCCTTGAATTCCTGGACTCAAGTGATCTTCCCACCTCAGTCTCCCCAGTAGCTAAGATTACAGGAACATGCCACTATGCCTGGTGAATTTTTAAATTTTTTGTAGAGTTGGGTCTCGCTATGCTGCCCAGGCTGGTCTCAAGTGACCCTCCTGCCTCAGCCTCTCAAAGCACTGAGATTACAGGTATGAGCCACCGCACCCATCTGAAACAGTCTATTTTATCTGTATTTACCCTAAGGTAAATATGTGAGGGTGCAGCTATATTACTGGGAATGCCTTTCCTACCTCTTTTCATTTCAAAATATTAAGGGAGTACAAATGTTTTTGGTTACATGGATTGCTTTTGTAATGCTTGAGTCATAGCTATAGGTATGCCCATCACCCAGATAGTGTTCATTGTACCCATTAGGTAGGTTTTTGCCCCTCCCCTTCTACCCCCTCCTCACTGCTTGATTTCCACTGAGTTTACTTTCCCTAAACCCTCAAGTTGGGCTACATTATCTTTTTTGTGAATAACAGAATCACTTTATGTGATGTAATGATTAATACTGGGTTGAATCACTATCAGAGAAATTCAAATTAAAACCACAAAGAGATACTATCTTACTCTAATCAGAATGGCCATTATTAAAAACTCAAAAAACAGTGGATATTGACATGGATACAGTGAAAAGGGAACACATATACACTGTTGGTGGGAATGTAAATTAGTACAACCTCTATGGAAATCAGTATGAAGATTTCTCAAAGAACTAAAAGTAGGTCTACCATTCTATCCTGCAATCCCACTATTGGGTATCTACCCAAAGAAAAAGAAATCATTCTATCAAAAAGACATCTACACTCTTATGTTTATGACAGCACAATTCACAATCACAATGCTATGGAATCAGCCTAAGTGCCCAGCAACCAATGAGTGGATAAAGAAAATGTGGGCTATATATACCATGGAATACTACTCAGCCACAAAAAAGAATGAAATAATATCTTTTGCAGCAATGTGGATGGAACTGGAGGCCATTATCCTAAGTGAAATAACTCAGGAATGGAAAACCAAATACTGCATGTCCTCACTTATAAGTGGGAGCTAGGCTATGGTTACCTGCGGTCACGCAGAGTGGTATAATGGACAGTAGCGACTCAAAAGTGGGGAGGGGGAAAGGAAGGGGAGGGATGAAAAATTACCTATTGGGTCCAGCGTACACTATTTGGGTGACGGGTACACTAACAGCCCAGACTTCACCACTATACGATATATCCATGTAACAAAACTCCACTTGTACCCCCTAAATCTATTGAAATAAACAATAATAATAATAATAAATAAAATTTAAAAAATACTAGGTTAAGTTAAGTTAAGTCATATTAACTTTCAACAATTTTAACCTACCAAATATGGCAAGTTTCATGTGGTTTATAACAACAATAACAACAATATTTATTTAATGTCTACTCCGTGCCAGGCTATCTTATTTAATTTTCATTAATACCACGAGACATCATCATTATCAAAATTTTACATATTAGGAATTTGGGGCTCAGAAAGGCTAAATCACCTGTGCAAATTTTCTAAGAAGATAAGGGAACATCTGGGATTGGAACCCAGGTAACTCTAGTTCCAAAACTACTATTCGGATGAGGTACTGATACACTGATTCATTCATTCATTCACTCACTCATTCCCTAAATATTTATTGACATTTACTACATGCCCAATAGCACTGTGCTACATAGTTTAGTTTTTTTCTTATTGAATTTTATTAGAATCTTCTATATTTCCCAATATATATTTTTTGGTTTTATTTATAAGCTTAATTTATTCCAGAGATGAATTTAAAGAAGTCATTGAAATTGGTTCCCTTAAAATACATTCCTCATTTTCCTTGGATTTAACATTTAAAATTATTAACATCTGAACTAATTCTTACAAGTATATAAAGATTTCCAGAAGAATAAATTCTATCAATCTGTCTATTATATTTTTAAAAATCTGAAAATAAAACAAAACCATAAACAAAAGGATCTGGCCTCATAACATTTCAAAACCTGTTTGACAACTTTTGACCTCAATTCTTTTCAGCAAATGATTGGGTAAAATTACTTTAAAGTCTCATATTGTACACATTTGATCCATTTAAATTACCTGTGTGTTGAATAAAAATGTGCCTTATAGGTAACACCAGAATTTATGAGGTATTTTCTTGATGATCCAGTAGAAACAAACCCAAACAAATGAATTCTAAGAGCCATTATAAATTAGCTATTAATACTTACCTGTAAGTCAGACCTAAGATAAGGGGACTAACCCATTTGAATATTAGTGTATCATAGCAAACCAAAACTGATCTGGTAATTCAAATAAAGTGGTAAGGCACTAAATTAAATACAAATTATAGAATATGCTTATGGAAGCATATTCTTATTACTCTAAAGAAGAAATATTAGTCACAACTAGGCTTGTAAGGTGTTGCCTAGAGATAGCCTCAGGAGATTGGTTTTTAATGAAAGATTTACAATTAGCATAGCCTATGAGTTTTGATGAATTGATGTTTTTAAAGTGTTTAAAGCGCTTAAAAACAATTTGCTCTCTCAAGTCCCTTACACATTCCCCCAACTACCTAGTTTATTCCTGTAGTTTATTTAGCATTCTCTTTCTCTATACACTGTACACTCTGGCCTCGCTCCAGCACAGGAGGGTTTCAACAGGTGTAGTTTAGATCAGTGAGGCCTTCCTAGGCACACACATTCTTATTGCACTATAGATAAGACACAGTGTACTGAACTAACACCTTTTTTTTAAAATGGAGACCTCCAACACCATTTTATATTTGTCCAGTTATAAGCACTGCAGCGAGTCACCTGTTTAAATGCTACAATAACGCAATTAATGTTTTACATAAATTTAGGAATGCTCATTGAGCGAAGTGCACAGTACTTAGTGGGAACACAATGAGAAACAGATGGAGGGTGTAACAACAGACTTATTTCAAGATGCGTAGCTAGTCCTCAGAGAAACAACACAAAGAATGAACAGTGGCACTTGTGGAGATGGCTTATAGGTCCAAAGTTAAAAACAAATCTATCAAGATAGGTAGGAGGAGGCGCTTGGCCTCTTGACTGCAACAGAAAACGCAGCCAATGAAACCGTTCGCATAAAACACACAGGTAAGTAGTAGCAGCCAAAAGGGACAAGGCCTAGGAAGACAGAACACAATGGCAAGAAAGATGAGAAGTTAGGACTATATACACATGACTGGTCATGACTGCACAGTAAGCCCAAGTTGGGGCCTGTTCTCTGAGTTCATGGAAAGAAGGACATATCTACTCTAGCTCACATCTAACACTGAAATAAATCATCCCATAACTTGGAGTTAAATTATAGACATTTTTCAGGGCCCTATGCCCAACAATGCACATGGATCCTTTCTTGGGAGTTTTCTAGACTATATCAGCCTTTTTCTGACTGGCTCCCAGGTATCCCCAGGAGGGAGGAACAGAATGATTTCGTGGAAAGCTGCTCCACACGTGAGCACCAACACCCAGATCTCTGCCTGCCGTCTGCCACTGGAGGCGGTGGCACAGACTGCCAATTGTCTACCAAAGAGTCAGTCTCCCTTTCTTCCTTACTAATGGAACACCGATTTTGTTGGGGTATATGGTGAGTTTCCAAGCTAAAAAAAAAAAAAGCAAACAATAGTAACAAAAACCAATGAAAATAACAATACTTGCCGCTCCCCAGCATTGTCCCTTGGCATGTGACACAGATCTAGCCAATGAGATGTCAGTGGTAGTCACTGGATGGGACTTCCTCAAAGTGAATGGTCAGGCTCCGCTGACCCTCACCTTTTTGCTCGTCTCTCCACCCCTTTCCTCCGTCCTCCTGCCTGGACCGTGGGTATGATCTTTGAGCTTAGCTGTCATTTTGTGATTATGAGGGAAAGGCCAAAAGAATCAAAGAGATCTAATTCCTGATAACCTTGAGCCAGTGAACCAAAACCCACAATTACTTACCACTGTACTTCTCAATGCTTCAGAAAGATAAACCATAATTTTAGTTAAGTCCATGTATTTGGGCTGTTATCTGTGGTAGAATACAAAGCCCTATTGATACAGACCTCTTGCCTCTTCAGATTGTAAAGTCCTATTTTTGGTCCATAGAACAGATTACTATATAGAATACTTTTTAAAAAGAGAGAAAGAAAGAAGAAAAGGAGAAAAAAAACCAATTTTGATGTATTTTTTTTTTAATTAGAGATGGTGTCTTGCTATGTTGCCCAGGCCGGAGTGCCGTGGCTATTCATAGGCATGGTCGTTGCGCACTATAGCCTTGAACTCCTGGGCTCAAGTGATCCTCCCACCTCAGCCTCCCGAGTAGGAGGAACTACAGGTGTACGCCACCCCACTTGGCTCTGATACTCTGTCTTTAATTTATGACCTTAGTACTGGGTAGAATACTTGGGGGTAAAAAAAGAAAAAAATAATCCTGATAGGATACTTTTAATTTACTACTTTTAAAAAGTCTGTAACATAAAGAATAGCATTTGAAAAATGAAAAATCAATTAGGTTCACACGGACATTGCACAGTCTATAAAACGGAAGGAACAATACATGAAAAACTTACATACCTAACTCGCTAGGTAAGAACACATATCAGTGGGCAGTAAAGAAATCAAGCATGTAGGTAACGAGATGAGACTAAACACAGAAAAATGTAAGTCGATTGTTTGGAAAATTTCCTCCTCGGTTGGGTCTTTTAAATAAATCATAGACAGTATCCCCATGGAAATGGAGTGTTTCATTAAACTTACTTTACACAGGACTGTCTGAATCACTGTGGAATGAGCGATGGGGAGTAATCTAGCATTGGATGGTGGAAGAAAATACAATGCTACTTTAATAGATCTTTTTAATCACAAATTTTACGATCTTTTAAAAGCTTTCTATGAAGAGCAATTAATGGGAGATAGCAAGGATTTACATTAATAATTCTAGCAAGTTAAAAGGACTGCATACATCTTTAAGCAGAAGTTTTCTATTTTGAAGATCTTAGCTAAGTTTGAGGGAGAAACACTAATTTATTTTTTAAAAGGAAAATAAAAAAGAAGCTGGAAGACGTGCCTCTGGCGTCTCCGGGTAACATTTTTGGATTCGTTTCTCCTCCCTGCCCATGGCTGTCCCTGGGTGCACAGCCGACAGAGGGGCTACACATCACTGGGCCTGGGCAGAGGCTCGGGAAACACACAAAGATACCACCGAATACGATGGAGAGACCCACTCCAGACAACGTAGACAGCTTGTCAGGTCTGTGTACTAACCGCTCCAGTCGGCAGACGAGCCGTACCAGGCAGCAGTCCGCTCAACCGCCCTCTCGCCCAGCCTGTCCCAACCCGGAGAGGAGGCTCGGAGTCCCTGCCGGGTGTGCTCCTCCTTCCTGCCAACACGTTGCTCCACGTGACTCTCTCGGAGGCTCAGCTGGGTGAGATCGCCCGGGACGGCCAAAGATTTCACAGTTAACTGAGAAGTGACAGGTAGGTAGTTTTGGTTTAGGAGAATTATATGCACTTTTGAACATTTACTCACTTAAATAGTTTGGAATTAAATGTTACGCTCGTTTGTTAGGTCCTCTGTGCTTCAATTTCCTCATTTATAAATAAGGGTCAATAATAGTATCTCTTCAGAGGTTACGGTCATGATAAAATGAGACTCATGCTTACGAACTTGCTACAGTGCATGGTATGTAGTAGTAATCTAGTGAATATAGATTACTTATAAATAAATACATTTTAAAATAATAAATGAATGCCTGGTACATCTAATAAATATAAGCTATTATTAGTATTATTAGATAAAAAATAATCTATTACAGAAGCTATTTAAATAGCTGATTTAAAGAGAGAGAACATTTTCTTATATGGTTTTACTTATATCATTATTAGCTTTTCTTTAAAACGCTTGTGTTTTCTACAAAATCCAATTATATTGTAACTTCCTGGCCCCTTAATGCATGCAGACAGGCCAAAGAAAGTATTTGTTCTACACACTTTGTACACAGAGTCCATTTAATCAGGTCTTCAAAGCACTGCCTCTGTGGGCCAGTAGGTTCAGACATGACCTAGTTCTGCCATGCAAAGCCCTTCCGTGCAATGGTGTTGCCCCTTGATTATCAGCGGGACCTCTGATACCCGGACCCAGTACTTTCTCGCTCCCGTTAGCCCTCTGACTTTTCTGTCCTCCCTGCCCAGTTTAAGATTCCATGATCTACCACTGGAATCCGTCCCCTGAAACACCTCCAATCCCACCTGCCCACTCCCTCTGCTGTACTCAGGACAGCCCGGGTCTGGCCGAGTCTCAGCCACCTCTTATCCATGCCTCAACTCAAGCTGCTGAGCACTGTGAGAAAACCACACAATACAAACTGATTTCACTTAAAATTCAAGCTCTTATCCTCAAAATATTGTCCAGTAATGTTGTTGGTTTTGTCTAGAACAGTGGTTCTCAAACTTTAGTCAGTTTCAGAAGCACCTAAAGGGCTTGTTAAAACACAGTTTGCTGGGTTTCTGAGCTAGTGGGTCTTTTATGGGGCTTAAAAATTTGCATTTCAAAGAAGTTACCAAATTTCCAGTTAATGCTGAAGCTACTCGTCCAGGAACTACACTTCTACTGCTGTAGAAGAATCAGTCTTTACTCATTTCTTCTCTTCTCCTTTTATCTCCCTCACCCCTTCCTCCACTCTCCACACAGAGACCATCTGACCAGACCTTCCACACTCTCGCTGCACCAACTCTGCCTACGCTGCACCTCCACCAAGCTTCTCCTCCTTCCCCTGCCGCGGTGCAGGAAGTGCCCCTCCTGCCGTCAGGAACCAATTCCAGCAGCTCAGCTCCGGCTCTCAGCAACCCCCCTTGCCTCTCTCAAATATTTATTTCTTTAGTTACTGCTCTTCTCTCTCTTGCCTGTTCACTAAGTATATCCATCCATCCATTTACTATCTACCATCCATCTTTCTATCATCTCTGCTGAATCATTCCTATCAGCATGTAAACATGCACTAGAATCTCTCATTATAAAACAACAGACAAAACGAGCAAACCAAAAAATCCCTCACAGCTACAGCCCATTTCCTGCTCTTCCTGGCAACGGTCCTCAAGAGATGCTCGTTCCCTTTCTCAGGTCCAGTCCATTCATTCTTCTGTCCTCACAAACTGGCTTCAGGTTCCACCATCCTCCACTTGTCAAGGTCGCTGATCCCTTCATCTTGCTACATTCAACGGCCTCCTCTATCCTCACCTTACTCGACTTCTGTGCAGCCATTACTCAACCAGACAACCACTCTACTCTCCCACTTCCTAAAATACTCATTTGTTTCTTCTATGACTCTTCTAAGTTTCCTCCAGTCACAGTCGTTCTCTCCTTTGCTGCTTCTTCCTTTTCTATCAAACCGCTGGGGTTTTTCAAGGCTGAGCTGGTGCCCTCATCTCTGCCCGCACTTCCTCTCTCCCTGAGGACACTGATTGCTGTGGGTTTTCAAACCTTAACGCTGATGCGGCCTAAGTTCACATCTCCAGGCTGGACGTCTCATCTGGGTTCCAGACTCATAGAACTAAATGTCTAGTCAACATCTCCACCTGAATTTCTTACAGACATCTCTAATTCAAAACGTCTAAAGCAGAACCTGTACTTCCCCTTCCCCTCCAGCCCCACCACTTTCTTCACCTCAGCAAATGAAAGCACCGTGCACCCCGCTTCCTCCCCCTTACCCTCCCCAGCAGGCTACCAACTGCACCCTGGCGTTTCTCCCCCACGTGTGCGCAGAGTCGCAGCCGCACTGTGCCTCCCTCTGCCACAGCCTCTGCACGTGCTCCGCTGGCCACCTGCTCACACCTCACACGGTTCACACTCCTCGTTCTTAGGTCTCAGCCTGAATGTCACCGCAGAGGTGCCCTCCCTGACTACCTGAACTCAAGCAACTGTTCTTACTCTGAGAACCTTTTTTCCCTCCCTTATTTGTTTCCTTTTTAGCACCAGCGATTATTTCATCGATACGGTTACGTGCTTTCTGTGCACTCAGCTCCAGCTCCAAGAGGGCAGGACTGAGTCTGCCTCGCTCACCACTGTACCTCACATCCACGGCAGGGCTTTGAATGCATGAGGATTATTCTAGAAGCAGAGTCAGGGCCAACAAAGGTAAATACTGAGAAGGCAAATTTTGGCTTAATAGAAAGAGAAACTTTATAACTGAAGCCTTCTGATAGAACGTTCTGCTTGGAAGGTAACAATACCACTGCGGCAAGTATTTGACCAAAAGCACTGGAAGTTCAGTTCATCAGAATGCTGTGGCAAGGACTTATAGACAGGGAGGAAATGACGCAAGGAATTTGCTAAGAAAAAATAATAACATCTAATATCTGCATGATGTTTTTTGCCTTGCTAAGTGGCCTCACATATACTAGGTCACTTAATCCTCACAACCAACTTTGAGGTAGATAATCTCAGAAGTATTTTATGGATGAAAAAACTGTCTCTGAGATGTTAAAAGATTTGCTGTACTTCTTAATAAAACCCACCCCGTCCTCCAAGGTGGACAATGTCTGCCCCGTGAGTCAGGAGAGTTAAGGATCCAGTCCTGCACTGTCTCCCTGAAGTGCTCTTCAGGGTCCTTCTCTCCCCACCTCTGGTCCTTCAGGGTCAGCCACTCCCCCTTCACCCTCAGGCCACAGGGGGACCCACAGTTGCCTTCTTAAGCTCTGGAGCAAGGCCAGGCTGGGGCTGAATCAACCAAGGGGGCAGCCAGAGGGAAATAAACAAAGAGGGGCATGATACTAGGATGTGGCTTACAAATCACCAACAAAGTAAACCATTGCTCATCTAAATCTTGGGAAAAATAAACCAAACAGAACAGTGATGCTTTCATTTAGTGTTAAATGTACCCTGCTACCCAAAGAAGTCGCTTTTTGACTCCTTTATTACAGCTCATTACAATCTGAACTTTAATAAGGATAAAAGGGGAAATTGGAAACAGCTTTGTTCAGTATACTTTTTAATGCATGTGGAAAAATGCAGGTTGAAAATTGACTAGCTTAATTTGTTTTTAATTTTTAAATCTTATTATCATAAATGCTAAAAATTTAGTTTTAAATTTTCAAATATTTTCTAATTTGTTTTACACAGCCCACCATGTCTTCACTTCTGGAAGAGGAAAGCAGCTACTTGCTAGAGCAATCTGTCTTGAGTGCAGAAAATAACTGAGTCAGACAGCAGCTTGGACTCTTTTAAAACACACGTCCGAATAATGCAGTGAGAGAAAGCTTCCCAACTGTGATAACTTCCTTGTTTTGTCTCACTGATATTTCCTTATGAGGGTTTTTGGGTCAGAGTGAACTCTGAGGACTGATCTGACGTTCCCTTTGAAACTAATTACGTTAAACAGCAGGTGCCCACTTCAAGTTTGAGCAGAAGAATGCAAGACGTCCAGGGAATTCAGCGCACTTGGGGTTAATGCTCTCATTTTTTAGGATCTTCTCTAAGCTTAGATATCCACCGCTCACGCTCGTCATTTGTGTAAAGATACAAGAAGGATCAATCTGATAAATCGAAATGAAAAATTACAAAATACAACTTTTTGGGTGTGTTGTAGCTGCTCTAAGGAAACACTCTGAAACACTTAAATACTTAAAAACAAACTGGTTAATCATATTTTCAGGGAAAAAACTGCTATTCAAGTAATAAATTTCAGCAGATTGCTGTGATGATCACACAGCACAAAGGAAGGAACAAGCTGCAGAGAGAAGGGCAATGGATCTGTGTCTGTGTTCAAACTCTCCACCAGTAACCCCAGTTTTGATAGAATAGGCATTTCTCCACTAATTAATACAAACAGGTATTACTCTGAAAAAACATCGATACTGATGTTATACCCAACCAATAGATCTCCATGATTTTTCAGTGGCCTTCTGTTATTAATCTGACGAATGACTACCACAATAATATGAATATTTAGCAAATCCAAAAGTACATCTTTTCAAATATACCAATTTCACTCTAAATATAAATAGAAGTGATACATTCATAGTTTATAAAGAACTGCTCATTACTTTGCTTCTTATATTTGAAGAATCTTGATATCTGGATAGCCAATAATTCTAACAATATAATATTACAATATAAACTAACTCCGAGTCTTGGCCTGAAAGTCTGCCCTGAAGAGTATCTCCAATGGAGTTGATTTTGAGTTGAAAGGAGTCTAGAGCAAATGGTTTATATTATGTGGTATAGTTAAATATCCAAAAATGCTTAAAACCCACAAGTTCTAATTGTTTTAAGGCAGACAAAGAACAAAAGAGAAGAGGAACTTTAAGATACCTTTGAGTTACTCAAAGTAAACAAGGATATGCAAAATTTAAATAATATTTAAGAGAAAAAGAAAGGAACGGAAGTGAAAGAATAACCAAAATACAACCTAAATTTTTGTACTTGCAAACAATAATTTCAGAAAAGTTCACTCGAGAATGGATATGGGTCTCATTTACTTCTATCTTTGGGACTAATTTTACTATTACTTTATTCTCATAAATATTGAGAAGAAAATATTTTGAATTGAAAATAGAACCATTAGTCTGATTTCCTTAATTTCATAGTGAAGCAGACAGGCAAGTTTTGGAAGTGAATATTTAAAATTCTATTTGGAGAAGCAGATTAATAAGTACTGATACCTTGTATTATTATTATCACCACTACTACTATTATAATTGTTGAACAGCTTTTTAAAAAAATTACTATTTTTTAAAATGAAATATCGAATGTTTAGGCAATACTTAACATATTATCTATCATAGATAATATAAGAAAATCTCCTATGCATGGACTTAACCCTTGCTATTCTTACTTTTAAATTTAATATCAGTTTTTATTCTACTAAAGCACTAGGCTAGATGCTAAGTAACTTCTCTGAACCACTCATGCAATGAACCAGCCTGATCCCCCTTTAGTATTTGTGTATCATTGTACACAGTTCTTTCAAACCTACAAATGACATGGTAGAATTTGTTTAGATATCTGAATGGCCGACCTAAATTCCTCAAAGGCAAGGATTATGTGTTAACAACTTATGGCAGCCACCTTCCACAGTAGATTTCTCAATATTTACTGAACACTGGCATCTTCTTCTTAGTTTGTTGACAGCATGTTCCATATTTTGATAACTAGAAAATTTTATTCCATGAGAAATGCTTTTAGTAGAAGTTATCATTTTAGATTACCCATAGGTCCCCTTTTTGTCCAGTAGCACAAATAATTAAGCTGTCTATAAGTTTAAATTTTTGTAGAACATGAAGTAGTTAATTTGCCACAGAATACTACATTTGACATGCTGCATGGAATATGATTAAACATGTGTTCAAAGAATTGCCCAAAACAAAGGGTGAATAAGTAGCAGTGGAGGGTCACACGACAGCCCCTGCAGTTTAATTTGACCGCGCATAGGGAGCACCGACAAGCCCTTCAAACATAGCAGGTGCTCAACAAATTTAAGTTCCCATTCCCTTTCCCCCTGGCATTCGCTACCACAGGGCAGTCAGGGATGAAATTAACTCGGAAAAGGTTTCCATCATCTACCAGGCATTCTTCCCTGGACAACAAACATGTGCCAAGGGAAGCGACTAAAGCAGAAATGGAATGAAAGTTAAGCAACTTTCTTCCTGCCTCTCCTTTTCTCCACCTCCTGCCTTCTGTCTCTTTCTCTTGACTATCTGGGAATGAAGGTTCCAAAACCACATCTAAGACAAAGGCAGAGCCTTTCAAGGTAGCCTGCGTTTCCAGGGCAAGTCTTCCAAACCGGAAACGGTCTAGTGAGTAGGGAGTCAAAGACTAACAGAAAAGAAAAGGGAGGCACCGCCAATTAACGTGCATTTACTTTTTTAAATCTCAAGTTTATAATAAAAATCACTCAAATTATACAGGCCAAAAAGTAGATCCTATGGACACGATGCAAACGTTGAGGGTGTCATAAATATTCTAAAACTGTATTGTGCTGATGGTCACGCAATTCTGTAAATTTACTAAAAATGATTTAATTGCATACTTACAATGTGTGCATTTTATGGTACGTAAATTGTACCTCAGTAAAGGTGTTAAAAAAAAAAAAGTACACCTTTTTCTCCTTTTCACTCCCCTGGAGCTGCTATTCAAGAGTCTAATTGTCAGATGATTTGGCTAAGAAAATCCTAGAAGATGCTGATCAAGTTTTTCCTGGGTCAGCAGAAAGACTGTTAAATGTGGCTGATACTCAGTGTCTGGTGTTACCAAGAGAATAAGGAGGAATATTTTTTCCTAATAAAAACTAATTCAGCTCACCACTTTTTATGTATCTAATGTATGTCAAAGTAGAAATACTACTTATGTACTACAAACATACTGAATTGGCACAAATGACATATATTTTGCCTGAAGTAGGGTAAGTCTTAACCTTAATAATTCTACTTTAATTTTACCACAATCAACACACTGGCACACAAATGGAACGCTGGTAGCTTGGTTCTAAAGCATCTAAATATCTGTTCTCTGACATCAACTGACCTTCAGCTTGCTGATTACCTTTTGACCTCACAGACACTGCTCTTGTTCGTTTGGGCCATGGCATGAGCACTGCCAATCTCAGGGGCCCTGCCCTGACTCCCTGTTCCCACACTGGTCCTGCTCCCCCACCCACAGCGACCAGTGGAGGGAAAGACTTCCCTCTTCTAAACTTCCTTTTGTTTCTGACAAGCCCGATGCCCACTAGTCTTATCTTTCTATCTCGGAAATGAGAGTTTATATTTCAGGGGCAAAACATTGGGTAAGTGTTCTCTGTGTCATACCAGATACTGGAAGGGGCACCGAATAAGTAAACTAGTCAGGGCGCTCATCCTCAACTCAACACGCAGCATTCCAAGTGTGCCTCCTTCTCCTCAAATCCCTTCTGCTCTCCAACTTTGTCTCTTGTGTGAAAGGTTTGAGAAACTAGTTGGGTTTTCTAGTACTAGAAGAGAAGAGAAAGAAACATGAAGTCCAACTCCCTTTTGTTACAGAAGCAAAGAAATTAAATCTCACCCCCAGACCCTTTATTGCCAGGGTAGGGGTGGAGGTTGGGAAGAGACAGGATCTAACATTTTACTTACACCCAGCAAAGTGAACTTGCCTTTTTCCTCCACAAACAGGAAAATATCAAATAATAAAATGTTGCCATTATAAGGAATAACAGTTTCAGAAATGCTTTTAGAACAATTATTTGTTGCAACAGTTTGTTTGTGAAAAAGAACCCAGAGAGGTAGATTTGCAAAGTTCTACTATTCTGTAATTATAAGTTTTCTCTTAATATTTCACTTACATTTAAAATTACAAATTGCAACAAAGTTTAAGTTAGCTAAACATGACTAATGTGTGTATAACTGAATTAAAAAATATGTGTTTTATTATGTAAAGGTATTTACTATTTGTTCCTATTGTTTTTGACAAGAGGTTTTCTGTATTCAGAGTCTGGAAGGGGAAGGAAAAAACCTCACAATTGGTAGGTTAGCCTATCCTTAGTTTTTGAGATATAAAGTCATTGTTGGACACAGCTTCAAGGAAAATGTTTATAAATTCAACATCTGCAACTACCTATTATGGAAAGACATTTCGAAACCAAATGTGACTGCTGACAAAGGATGTGGGTGGACTGTTGAATAAATGGAGATGGCACAACTGGTAAATAAGAGGTGGCTCTTAGCAGAACTTGTGTGTTCGTTTTTGTTTAAGGCCAGAAGGCTCAATGGTGGGCATTACATGGTATATCTGAAGATTACCTAATTTTATCCCAAAGGCAGGAGGAAGGGTTTTATTTGGTTTTCTTCAAATATCACATGCTTAAAATTAGTATTCTGTGATTATTACTCTATTTGTTATTCACCGGAGACATCTGCATAAGTGAGGACCACAAATGTTCTTTCTTTAAAAGCACCAGCGCATAAAGTGGCCCTATCACATCTAATTAATTCAAGTTTTCATTTAAGTAGATATGCATGGTTTCCAAATAAGATTTTCTTTTTCCTTAGGATTTTGGGGTGGGCTCATCAGTCCTTCTTGTCTTCTGCCCTGGTCCCCAAATCCACACGCCTTTTCATAATGCAGTGGGCATGCCGGGCTGCAGGCTGCTCCTTAACTATGGAAGGAAATCAATAGCAGCTGAATGCCATCTGCTTCGGCTGCAGAACAGAACCAAAGTGTAAGCCATGCATCTTCCCTTATTGAAAGGTTATTTTATGCAAGTAAACAATTCATCGTCCTCTTGCACGCTTGATGCTCATTTACCACTTTGATCAATAAAATATGCAAAACAACAAAAAAATTGAATCCTAAGAGTAGTTCTGATGCCAGCGTGATAGTTAATCAATACCTGGCCTCTGTTCACGAGGGCAAGTGGTGGGGGTACTCCCATTGTAACCTGTGAAATCCAGAGTAGTAGATGTAGCTCTTTCAGAAAAGACTGTTTTAGAAAGGAGATATATTACATTTACCCTGTAGATTACATAGAACACATTCTCACCGAATTAAATCAAAAACTAACATCAACAGGCTTGAATGTTACTGATTCAAGCCAGTACTTCCCAAAGCTCAAGAAAAAGTAATTTTGGTTTGTATGCCTTTTAGAATCTCAAAGACAAATATTGGATGAGATCACTGACACGGGCCTTTGGACAGCAACCTTCTGGCTCTTTCTCTACTCTGCCTTATTAAGTCTTGGTTTTCAATGTATTCATGTTTCAGGTGAACTCAGTTTTTCTTCTAAAAACAAACTGCTGTGGGAATTTCTTGTGCACGGTGTTTCTTTCAGTCATACCACAAGCTGCCCTATTATATTAAACCTCTTGACAATTGATCCAGGCAGAATACTTTTCTCCCAACAAAGAAAACTTTATCATCTCACAGACGCTACCATGTAAAAGCCCTCAACTGAAGACTGTTTCCTGGCAAAATGCAAAGCACTAAAAAAGCTGGAAATGTTTCTGTTTTAACTGGATCTCTCTAGCTGAGCTGTGAATTTTAGCATAGCACAGGAATAAAAAATAAAATAAATTAGGTATCTTTCTAGAAAGTCTAACAAACTGATAGAAAAACATTGTCACATGAAATAAGAACTGCCCCTGACAAAGTGGCTTTTCTTTTAGTATGTTTTCAGATTTTCTGTATGCTATGAAAGGGAGCAGAGTGACCTATTAATCAAATTCTCTTTAGTTTTCCAGATAGCTATTACAACACCTTTTAAAAACCTAATCTTTTTATTCATACCCTGATCTACTGAACGCATCATACTTGTAAATATTTCTCTAATCATTAGACGTAATTTGTTATTCAATAAACATATTTTGTCCTATTTTGTCACATGTATAAACAAAGTGCATTGTTAAGAATCTTAATGATACATGGGGAAAAGTAATGCTATTTATCATGTAGAAGGAAGGAAAATAAATATGAAAAGTCTTAATAGGATATCTTTAATATGAAGGAAAAAAACAATGAAAAATCCCACCAAATTCTTATCAATACATATTTGTATGTCATTTCACATCAAAGACTGTTACAAATACTTTTCTTTACAAAGTATTTAGCTGAGACTAAAATTTCCCCCAAAGTCCTCCATTATGAAACAAGCTAAATTTTATGGCATTGATTGTGCGAAGTAATTTCCTTGTGATATTTCTAGCATCGTAAGAACTCAAACAATAGAACTCTCTATTTATTGCTATTATTTTAAAATCATCATTCTAGAACTGTACCTAACTCATCTACTCTGATTTTTAAAACACTACATATATATAACAACTTAAATATTTACTTAAGTCAAATAACTGTGATGAAATTAACAACAGCATGACTATAGAAGTGCAGTAGCTTTGAGTTAATGACCCAACCAGCAGCAAGGGTATAATTTAAAGGCAGAAATTTCCAGTGCATGCACCGTTAGCCACAGTGAACCTGTTACTGCTCTAAAGGGAATTGTTTGCCTCTTATTAGATTTTCTACAGCACAGCCATAAGTGATAAATGTACTGCTGTGCTCACTGTCAAGTTAATCAATGCTGCCAAAGTTTTGTTGACCTAACAGTAATCCATAAAGTGAGCAGCATTTTCTCTATCCCTATGACATCTCAGTCCACAGAAGGGCTACGAATCCAAAAGTAGCTTCGTATAAGAAAGAGTGTGTGTGGCAGGGGGCTGGGGTGTGGGGAGGGGGTTAGAGCAAGAGAGGGTTGATAGAATAGACAGACTGGGTGATTTTCAAAATTAGCGGGTATTATGGGTCCTCTATCCTGACGAAAAAGCATTTAAGATCACAGCCACAAGTAAAAATCACTTTTGATGTTTAAACCCCTAATAAATGAGTAACTCTCTAATAAAAGATGATTCCTTCCACAACCTCCTCCCCCCACCCCCACTTACTTCAAAGCAAAACAAAGTATATCATACCAAACCTTCAAGAATCTCAAAGCAAAATAGCCATTTCCAGTGTATGGTCTATGCCCGTCTACAGTTCAATGCACTGATCAAAGCCAGTCCAGGGCACCAATAATAAGAATGGAAATATGGACGAGAAAAAAAAAAATCCAAATTTTGCTCCACTGTAACATCAGAGCCTGTGAAAACATGACCATTAGAAATGAGAAAAGGAAGGAAACAACAGGAGAGGAAAAGCTGCCCTGCAAACAAACCGCTGCCATGCTTTCACAAGCAATTATAGACATATGAAATATGAATTGCAATTGATTTTTCTTCCTGGGGTCACTGTGCTCTGTGTTTTACGCACTCTAGGCATTTATTTGGGCAGCAAACTGACAAGTTTTTGTACAATGACCTGAGCAGTGTAATCTTTGCTCAATCACGGGTACTTCATTGTGGCTTCTCTTCCTTGACACTTGTCCCTCCCAAAAACTCACTGGCAAGGGATTCCTTGATAAAGACATGGAACAATGCAATTACTGGAATAAAGGGCTGGCAGGACCTGACCAGGGGATGTTCAGCAACCTTTTGTGTGCCAATGAAAAATAAATAGCAGCAATCTGGAAGAGTGACTTTCATCTCCAACTTCTACAGCAAATTCTCTTATTTGGCCTGTGATGACATAGCAGGGTTACTAAACATGATTTGTCCTGCTAATAGGAAAAACAACAATAGAAAGTTGTGGTTATGAGAATAAATACTACAGATTTCTTATATTTAAACAAGGCTTTTAAAAAACTCCAACCATAAAAAGATAAAAATAAAAGATCGATTTGCCTGTTTTTTATGAATTTGACTGATTACAAGATTTTCCCATATTTTGGTCTTCACAAAACTCCAAATTGTGAATGTTACTGATCAGAAAACATTAATTTTTTTAAAAAAAAAGTCTCCGGAGAACTTTCCATAATTTTTTTTATATCAGGCCATAGCTTTTGGACATCTTTCCCTATCAGAGTACATAAACTTATAGCATCATTTTGAGTTGCTATGGAGTATTTTATAAATCTTTCCACTGTATAAATATTCTAATATATTTTTAATCAAATCCCCTCTTATTGGACAATTTTTATAATTATATTGCAATGAAAATGCCTTACATACAGCATAGTCAAATTATATAAGAATAATTTTAAGATAAATTTATAGAGAGAGAATTGCCAAATTGCTACCCCAAAAAGTTGCCATAATTTGCAGTTCCCTTGAAGGTATATGGGAATACTTACCAATGATGGGTTACAAATGTTTTATTTTAATCTTTTCAGATCTAAAAGTAAATATATTATCTCATTCTAATTTACCATTTCTGATTAATAATGAAGTATCTTTTCCCTTGTTTACTTAGCATTTGTAATTATTTTTTAATGAATGAATTCTGCCAATTTTTTGATTGGATTGTCTTCCTCCTAGTAGGCTGTAAAAGGTCTTTGCATATCATGGTAATTAGACCTTTGTCATATGTATTGCACATATTTTTTCCAGTCTATTTGTTTTATGATTTGAATTTATAGTGGCTTTTTTGCTGTATAGAATTTTAAAATTCTTATGTGGCCAAATTTTAAAAGCTGTACCTATCAAGTAATACAGAAATACCCTTATCAACTCAGTATAATACACTGAAATACAGCATAATAAAATCACGTAGACATGACTCATTTGAATTAAAGACTGTATTCCAAGCTATCAGACAGGAATAAAAATATACAAATTCATTCTCAGCAAACAAAAGGAAGGGTTACAATGATACTAAATATCATTTAAAACAAACTCTCTGGCAGTCTTGGGACAGCAATCAAGAGGGGTTGAGGCCAGGCACAGTGGCTCACTCCTGTAATCCTAGCACTGTGGGAGGCCAAGGTGGGAGAGTACTTGAGGCCAGGAGTTTGAGATCAGCCTAAGCAAGAGTAAGACTCTGTCTCTACAAAAAATAGAAAAAATTAGCTGGGTGCAATGGTGCATGCCTGTAGTCCCAGCTACTCAGGAGGCTGAGGCAGGAGGATCCCTTGAGCCCAGGAGTTTGAGGTTGCAGTGAGCTACAATGATACCACTGCACCCTAGCCCAGGTGATAGAGTGAGACCCTGTCTCAAAAAAAAAAGAGGGGTTGAGCTCTCAAGTTAGAAGACAGAAGACACTGGGGGAAGCCCAAATAGGTGACATGACATGCGGGACTGAAACCTGGTGTGGAGAATTAGACCAACACCCTGAGAGCTATAACGAAAGGTAAAATGTGATGGGATAACAGTCAAGTAAAGTGCATTAGGGTTAAGAATAGCACATCTGGGTGTGGAGAATCAAAAAGGGTTCCATGAAAGAGAGGGTACTGGAAATGAACCTTGTGAAGTGCTTTGGTAAACAGAGATGAGAAAAGGGGAGGTACCAGGGACCGGGTATGATAAATAGATGAGCCAAGGTGAGGGGACAGTTAGTAAGATAGGGTGGCTGACACATGACATCCATGTGGAATAAGGCTGGAATTCTGAACACCTGGCCAAAGAATATCACAATTTTATAATTGACAAAGAGCCACGAAAGAGTTTTTTGGTAGGTACTTTTCATCATTAAAGACAAAGTTGAAAAGAAATATCGACCCAGAAACTGAGGGTGAATTAGAGTAGCCAGAGCTAATGAGGAAACTACCACGATGATCTTAAAGGAACAAAGCACCTAACAATGATAATGGCAGTGGGAATGACAAACAAGGAAAGTACTCCTTTGACTAATCATGAATAGTGTCCAGGGCACAGCGATGGGTCTGTTTTTAGTGAAGAGAGTGATTTTTGTAAAAGAACCTAAGAAGGGCCCAGATTTTTCCAAAATAGTATAAGAGAGGCCTGTGAAGAAAGTCTCCAACAGGAAGGTGACGAGACAAAGAACAGTAATACCTGAAATAAGCAAGTCCAGGGAGCAGCAGCCTGGGTAGATGATGCTGAATTTGGTAACATATGTCAAATATAAAGAAAATCTCAATGGGGTGTGAGGGGTCCAGAGTGAGTCTCCTATCATGAATAGTTTAACATAATAACAGAGACAGATTACTAGAGTTTCAACATCACATGATGTCCTTGCCCTACCCTCCTGCCCAGGTATATGCGGGATAAAAAGAAAAGCTGACTTATTTGCGCATCCACCACACGAAAGGCACTCTGGGACAAGAGACAATAACAAGTCATCCCAAATCCCTGCGAGGGCTGGGGAACAGAGGAAGTGGAATGCAAGCCACAATTCCACTGAGGACGCAAGCATCCTCTGTGGAAAAAGTAAAAATGTTTTGAAAACCAATACCCATTCTGTAAATGGGGACAAGAAAAGTAGAGAAGGCAAAGCCAGGGAATGCTTTGGAAAGCATCAGATGTGAAGACCTTAACGCCACTGCCACAACTAGAATCTGCTCTGGATTCACGTGTGTGCAAGGGAGGCCCTTCCTCCATCTTGAAAATAACCCATCACTTACACCCCACAAGCAAGTTTGCCAATTTTTGAATGGGAAAGGACTTTTAAAATAAAGATTTTTTAGAAATAAAGCGCCTTATTGAATAAATTATAAACAAGCACCCCAGGAAGAATATCTTTAAATAAAAAAAGTTCTAAACACGCTGCCACTATACTATTTTACTTACTTAAAACCCATCGGCATGAATGGAGCAGGGGGTTCCAGTCAGGACAGTGTTTCCCAAACATTTTTCATCGTACACCTCTTAAATGAAAAACGGTTGAGTCCTCACCCTAACAGATGTACATTTATTTAATTATACCTGATATAAAGGTACTACTGTGTAAAAATTATGTACCACATAAAGCATAAAAGAAATGTTAAAATTATATAAAGATGAAATATTTAAAACAAATTTTATCATATTTATTAATAGTACAAAGAACCTTGTTGCTCTTATTTAGAAATGAAAAATGATATTTTATCATGTGAGTACTCTGACTGAAAATGCTCTATTAGGCTGGAACACAGTGATTGCTGTTCATTGCGTCAAGAGTGACTGAAAATTTGGCTTATTTCATAAATGCTTGGTTTTAGTGACTGCCATTATTAAAAACGACAACTCACAAAGACAAGTAGATCCAAGAGCTGCACTTATTAAATCATGCTCATTTTTTTCAATTCCATCCACCTACAACGCAAAGATTTTCTGATGAGATTTGGCCAGGAAATTCCCTTTTCTTGATGTCACACGGTTGTGCCTTATAGAACAACTGGAAAATGTTGCATTTTAAAATTCTGGAGGGCAAAGAGCCACTGAAACTCTTCCCATGAAAGATTTTTGAACAGGCTCAAAAGTTCTGTTTCCAAGTTTCAAAGGAAGTAATAGAGAGAGTTTTATAGGTTATACACATTTATTCTGGCAACAAAATCCCATAATGACAGAAACTTTTTCAAACATTCATGTTCAAAATGTTCTCTCCAAGACTTGTGTTCCTCAATTCACAATTGCAAAGATGTGGAAACAACCCAAGTGCCCATCAATACATGAATGGATTAATAAAATGTGATATATGTATACTATGGAGTACTATTCAGCTTTAAGAAACAATGGCGATATAGCACCTCTTGTATTTTCCTGGATAGAACTGGAACCCATTCTACTAAGTGAAGTATTTCAAGAATGGAAAAACAAGCACCACATGTACTCACCAGCAAATTGGTTTCACTGATCAATACATAAGTGCACATATAGGAATAACAATGATCGGGCGTCGGGCAGGTGGGGGGGGAGGGGGGATGGGTATATTCAAACATAATGAATGCGATGCGCACCGTCTGGGGGATGGACACGCTTGAAGCTCTGACTGGGGGCGCAGGGGGAAGTAAGGGCAACGTAACCTAAACCCCCATAATATGCAGAAATAATAAAAAAAAAAGACTTGTGTTCCTTTAAAAGCCACCTGCTTTTCTACCTGGTGTTCAAAGGGCCTTTACTCTGAAGGGTCAGCCAAAGCGAAGGATGCAAAGAACTTGCGGGAGGAGCTGGAGCGGCGCTGGCCTGGGTGCTGCCGCCACTCAGTGCACTCCCATTCTGCAGTTTTATCTTCGATCTGTGGTTTCATGGCAGGACTCCTGCTAAGCCACGTGTGCCTTCTGTGAGCTTTAGTTGAACACAGATAACAGAGCTCATAGATCCACCAAACCAGGCCCCTGAATTGCAGCAGGCTATAATGAACAAACGGATCAGCCCCTGGTTGAGGGGACAACCATGTCACATGTGACCTCAGGTGGTCTAACACTTGGACTCGTGAAAGCGGCAATATCGGTTTGAACAGTCATATTAATAAAGCTTAATTCACTTCATTAGAAGATAAAGTAAACAGAATGGCAAGTTTCCTGGCTGCTTCCTGAGCCTCACGGGTCACTGTGCATGCTCTACCTCGGAGACCCCCAGCGGGAGGGCTGCAGGCGCTCTCCTCAGATCAGCCCCCTTGACCACCAGGGTCTGGAAGAAGTTCAAGACCACGTGCACGCAGGTTGCTGCCACGCTGTCTGCTGAGGGAAATGCAGGGACTTCACAGACGGGCGTCCTTACACCTGTTGTCCTGAACAAAACAGTGCACACTTAGGACTGGCTCAAATCCCGGATGGCGTCGCTGAGCCAGGGCAGGGTGAGGACTGCGAGGGAACAAATGTAAAGCACCCTGCAGAGGGTCTGGCCCAGAACAGGTCCTTAAAAGATGTCCATTTTGTGACTTAATGAATAAAGTAGAGAACGGATATAAGATTCCATCAGAACTTTCTAGTCACGGCCACACGCGGTGGCTCGCGCCTGTAATCCTAGCACTCTGGGAAGCCAAAGTGGGAGGATCGCTTGAGCTCAGGAGTTCGAGACCAGCCTGAGCAAAAGCGAGACCTCATCACTACCAAAAATAGAAAACATTAGCTGGGTGTGTGGTGAGAGCCTGTAGTTCCTGCTACTCTGGAGTCTGAGGCAGGAGGACTCAGCCCAGGACTTCGAGGCTGCAGTGAGCTATGATGATACCACTGCGCTCTACCCGGGGTGACAGAGACTCTGTCTCCAAAGAAAACACAATAAACTTTCTAGTCACAACATTCTACATTATCTTTAAAATTTCTGCCTTGTATAATCCTAAATGGTATTTTAAATTAGTCATGGTTTTAGTTGAATTGGTGAAATGGTTCCTGAAAGAACATTTTCTAATTTAATTTTCATGGCTAAATAATTAAGATTAGGCTAAGGAGTTCTAGGGATATTCTGGGATTTGGGGAAATTGAGGACAAAACATACATGCCAAATACAGCCCAGATCTGAGGAAAAAAACGCATGCCTATTATACTTCAGGAACTGGATAGTGTTTCACGTATTTTCGCTAATTTAGTCATCGTTAACAACTCTATGAGGTGTGTCTTTTTATCCCTCTATTATAGAAAAAGGAACTAGTGCTCAGGGAGATTAAGTAACTACCCTACTTTGCACAGCACAGAGTAGAGGCTCAGGGCTCTGAACCCACATCCACCTCGTGCCAGGCCATGCTCTTCCATTCCAGGCCTCGCTGTAGCCTCTCTGCCCAATCTTGGGTCAACTATAGTCCACGAGCCAAATTTGGCCTACTGCTGCCTTTATAAATAAAGTTTTACTGCAACAAAGCCCTTTTCCTTTTTTTGCTTTCTTTACTTCTCATCTGTGGTAGCTTTCACACTACAATGGCAGAATTCAGTAATTGCAACAGAGCGTATGGCCTGCACAGCCCAAAATATCTACTATCTGATCTTTTACATAGAAGTTTGCTGACTTCTGCCTTGTCTAGAAGTTCTTATGTTTGCAAGTCTATCCCTTCCTATCAGAGGAACAATACATATTTCTCTTTCAATTAAATCACTTCCTCTTTTCCAAATTCAAAGGTCGACTTTGGTTTAGATCATACCAAACATCCTTCTTACATAACTGGAGATTTTGGAAGGCAAATGGTTTTTGGTACTAAAAATCATAAGCAATATGATAACATTTAATCAACTTTCTTTTTCAATTAGCCAGAGGTAGAAGTGACACAGTTACCATGCCAAAAATTGCCCGATTCATTAATAATGTTGGTTCACATTCCCTATTATAAGAAATCTAGAACTAATTGCTCTCAATTAATCTGCTCCACTCTTTGATAGCTTATTTATCAGACTGGGAAAGATAGATTTAATAGTGCTTGCTTGAAACAGGTTCTTTAATTGGAAACATCACAGCATTTAGCTCACTTTATACTCGAGCAATTAAGAACAATTTGGAAAAGTGTTGTTGATTTTTTTTACACTATTGTCTCCTTGATTAGATTTCCGAAGATCTAGACAAAACAAATGACAACACTAGCTAGCACTATTGGTACAAATAAAAGCCCAACAGCCAAATTACTTACTATGAGAAATGTGAGCCATTCCCATCCATTTTGTCAGTGTCTTACATTTATTTCCCGTAGCCTTGTCTCTTGTGTAGGTAAGTGGCAATACCTCTTGTAAAGGGCATCATTTTGCACCTACATTTACACAATTATCTTTTCTCCAAATAAGCCAAATCAACAGAAGAAATTATTTTTCTTGATTAAGCACCTGCATTTCTCTTGGGAGGGAACAAAACAAACAATTAATCTTTCCTTATTTGTTCTCAGAAGTCCCTGCCTCTTTAAACTCAGGCTATCCAGGTACCTGTGGCAGCCAGTCGGCAGCAATTAGGCCTGAGCAGAAAATGAATGCACTCCAGGCTGAGCGCCCGATCTGCTGAGCGCCTGGGCGAGAGGGCAAGGTTACACCAGGAAAATTCCCTTGTTGTTGGAACACTGTTCAAAATTACTACCTGACTTCAGCATAATTAACCAGGCTTGGGAATTTATATGAACTAAGTAATTGGAAAGAATTAGCAAGAGATATGTACATTAATCTTTACCAGTTACACAGTGTTTAATGAAATTAAGGGTCCTGTGCTTATTCTTGCCTTGCTTAGTTTGCACACTTTCTACTTCACCTGTAGAACAAGGAGAATATGCTATATGAAGATTAAAAAAAAACAAACAACAAAACAAAAAAAATTCTAGAGGTAAAACTAGAAACAATTCAACAGCAGGCTCTTAAAGTATTCACAGGATAGAATATTATGGGGCCTTTATTAAAATTGTTTTACAAAGTAATCTTATTATAAAAAATCTATTAGGGATACATATATGAATATTTATGGATAAAAATATGATATCTGGGAGTTTCTTCAAAATAATAAGGGAGGAAGGGGGTGAGTGTGGGGAATACAGGTAAGATTTCCCCTGAGTTGATAACTGTTGAAGCCAGATGATGGGAACCTGGGACTTAATTATATTATTTTTATACTTTTTATAAGTTGAAGATTTCCATAATAGCAAAGTTAAGAAATTTTTTAAAACTTTGTCTAAGAGGAGTATTTAATACATGGTAAATGTTTACGGTATATTTTTAAATTAAAAGAAGAGTTAATAAAGCATTATAGATGATATAATAAATATTTTTAAATATATGATTATAAATACGCACAAGAAAAAGACAAAGAAAGCACTTCACAATTTTGACAAGTCTTAAGTCAGGGTTCTCAACCTTGCCACTATTGACATTTTGGGCCAAAAACTGTTTATTTCTGGGGGCTGTCCTGTGCATTTCGGGAGGTTTAGCGGCATACCTCCACCTTCTAGATGCTAGTAGCACTCCGTCCTCAGCTGTGACAACCAAAAATATCTGTAGACGCTGCCAAATGTCCCTTATGAGGCAAAAGCTGCCCTGTGTTCATAACTGTCAGTCTAGGAGTGGATGAATTACAGAAAATTATTTTTGTTCTTTGTTTTCCAAAGTCGTTGAATATGCACACATATCTATATAATCAGAATAATAAAAATACTGTTATTAAAATATATTAACCTGCAAGGAGACAACTCTTAATGTCCGTGAAGAAACAGACTCTTAATGTTTGTGAAAAAATAGACTACTCATATTAGAAAATAAATGACTACGGAATAGATACGTAGTGATCCTCCTTTGATTAAATTGGAGTCATCGAGCCAAAAGTGAGCTTCATTACAAAAGCTAGTTCTTTTAAAACTTACGATTCCATCACACACAAATCTGATAAAATACGAATCAAAACTATCTCAAGAATAATGTCTGACTTTATAAAATCTTCTCTGAATGGAAAATTGCAGTATTGAAGAGAGATGAAAGCCCATAGCCACTTTCAAGGAACTGATATTCACAGAAATAAAATGCTAACTTGGGACATTGAGTTTTTATCAGACAAAACCAGCTACTTTTTAAGATAAGTTTGAAAGTGAAGCGAAGGTATTATATAGTATGTGGTCTCTCTCCATATACATGAAATGACGCCACCCACCGTCTATTTCTAGAAGGGGCTTTGAGCTGCCTTTCCAGGAATGAGTGCAGGTCTGTGCGATGTCCCCACACACCACTCCAGTCCTCTTCCTAGAAACAGCAGGCAGCCATGAGCCCACCAACCAGCACAGCCAGCCCCAGAGGAGAATTTAACCCAAACACTCATTAATATGGGGCTTCAGGGTAGGGCACTGAACCTTAATTAATGCCTGTTGAGGGTTTTTTTCAATCAGTACACACAGCCAAACAGGTGGTCGACATTTGATAATTCATCTTTTTAAAACTCCCAAAGTTTTAAGTTTTAAGCCCAAAGTTTTGGGGCCACAATGCACTGGAGTTTATATTTCTCTTCCATTCTCTTCTCTCACATAAATTCCTCTCCATGGAATCATAAACATTTTTGAGATTTCAAAGCTTTTCAAAGTGCCATTACTGATGCTACCTCCCCTCACCTATATTATCTCTGAAGGCTCATTATCTACAGCTTGGTAGGCTTGGCTTCCACCATGCTTGTCCACCCAAGGTAAGCAAGAATGCATTATCGGAATTTTAAAAATACTAGTTTGATTTATTTCCTTGAAAAGGGAGTGCACTGTCTTCCCTTAAAGAAAAAATATATATGGCTGGTTACAGAAATTTAAAAAACTTGTCTGCACTAAAAATTATTTTAAATGAAATATAAAGTATACTTCAAAATAATGAAGTATAAATGATTTCCGTTTTGAGATCGGTGTCGAAAGAAAGCATGCAAATCACTGGGGAAAATAAAACGTATTTGAAACTAAGTAGCACAGTTCTCTATAGTTAAAATGCAAGTCTTTAAAATATATATAGAGAAGAAGTATCACATATTGTCCTAAGAAATTATTTGTAGCCTTCAGAAAGTATTTTCAGCTTAGTACAAAAAAGTCCTATAGAACTACCATAAAACCTATGAATCTATAGGGCACTGCCTATTAAAACTGAATTTACAAAATAAAGACTTCTAAAGGTTTTTTTCTTTTTCATATTTTGTCAATCATTTCACCAATTATGATAACAAACTTGTCTGCCAAATCCTAGATAAGTGGTTAGGGTTTTTCTGTATGAAAAACCAACCACTGAAACAGGCGATAGGATTTGTAGCCAGGCACAACAGAACCAAGTATGCACAACAGGATCTGAAAACACTTGCTAGCAATGATAGATTTAAGTTATTAACAGATCAAAAAGAGATGGATGGTGGTTTGCTTTTCTTAATCTACATCATCATCTAGATCTATTTAAAGATATGTGGTACACTAACAAACTTGGTTAAGGTTTCGATAAAATCAGTAAAAATAATCTGCCCCATTACATTGAGTCTGTATCAATCAATAAAATCACTTGTACAAGGAAGGTACTGTTAAGTACTGACAATCCCAGCCATTAATATTATTTAACACACTGTTCACAATCTTTAACAAGAACAAAGAACAGTTTGTCTCATGTTATAAGCAGGATCTTCACAGATACTTCTACAGGCTTGTATGGTGATTTTATAATGGTCAAACTATACATCCTTCTTTTACCAACCCCCACCCCCTCCTAAATACATAAGGTCTTGTTCTTTTCTTCAGTTGCAGTTTAAAGGAAATCCTTAGTAAGAACCAAAGGTGCCATTACAAATCACTTCTTAATCTATGAATTAAACTCAAAATTCTAAGAACCCAGATGTCAGGGTTAGGGTGGCAACCGAGACAGACAGCACAGGGCTTCCCTGCTGTACTCAGACTCTGCTCAGCTTCATCAATGCCTTTACCTTGTCAAGGGTGGATTAAATGAGAAACTTTCAAGGAATCCTTAGTGAGAGTTGGATGGCTAGGAACAGATACTCTCATGTTAGCTTAGGACCACAAAAATGGAAGGTGAAGAAAAAGAAAGGATAAAAATATTTTATATAGGAAATATTTTATCTATACAGACACCTATATGCATGATAATGAGAAAATTTATTTAAGAATTAAAACTTAGAAATAATAATTCTCAGATATTAATTAGAAATATGTTCTAAACTTAACCTTTGAAGTTCTGACTATTCCCAATCCTAGCAGTTTATGATATGTAGTGATTTCCGATTTTGCTGAGATAAGCAAGAGAGAGCCCCTTGTCTGGTAAGTGGACCTTGAAAACTTTAAAGACCCGAATCTCAGTTCTGTTTAATTTAGTCCATTGTTCTCAGCTCAATTATGTCTACTTTACAATTCTCACGAAGTGATTTTATCAAACGAACAAAAATGTTGGGGGTCTGCACACGACTTGAAGAAGGCCCCCCCCAAAGAATCACTAATTGCTAGTACTATTCAAAGAAATGAGGAAAATGTGAAAATATGTACAAAAATGGCTCTTGGCCATAAAATAGATATTTTAGGCAATTTAAGAATAAAATGCCAAATATATACGTGGTTTACGGTCATGACAAATAAGTCCATGAATACGCTCTAGTGGTTCACAAAATAGTGTAAGGGCATGTCCCAACTTGTACAAAAACTGCTTATCAAGTGAAAGAGAACGCCAGAGAAAATGGCACGGTGGGACAAGGCATGCTCCGCCTGACACTTAATGACCATATCACTCTGGGGGCAGACGGGATGTTGTTTAAACATTTTCATGAAGCAACAGGTGATAATGGTAGCAGAGAAGCTACTGACTCAACAAATTTTCAAAATAAAAAAATGATTCCATCATTTTAGAAGCAGTTTTCACTGCATCATGGGGAAGGGGATCAAGTTGCCACAGAATATTTTCTTTAGGAAAATGCGGGAGCTTGTGGAAAAGAAAGATAGATGGAAAACACATCCAGTGCAGGGGAAGGCAGTCCTTTGGAAGAACAAGTCTTCTTAAGCACAGGGGCTGGGTGAAAAGGGTCAAAGGCAGACACAGAGACTCTGTTATTCAGAGACTCTATTATTTCATACCCCGTGATATTAAGCCTATATATAAGCTGTGTAATTCAAAAAACGTTTAGGTCATGATGCAGCCCCTTTTGGGTTTACTTCACACCACATGTGTGCCAGTCTGACAGGCTGCATTTTATACAGGAGCAAGTTCCATCAGGGCCCGAGTGAAATGCGCTGTCTATATGCCCAGCCACTTGCTGCCACTGCTGGACCCCTCACCCCCAGGTTCCTGTGTAACCACCTTCCCACCTCCTATAGTCCCATTCTTGAATGAATAGGATTTGAACTCCATTTCATGTGGTGGGATACAGCATCTCCTGGAATTTTGATGTGGAAAGCAAACATTGCCAAAAAAATTTTAAGGTCAGTAAAATAATTAATTCTTTTTTTCAAAACCTCTCCACGTCTGAGGAGTGTATCACAGGAGAGCGTGTACGTCACTGCTCAGAGAAGCGCGGTGTAGAAGTCTGCAGTGTAGATCCTGGTAGCATTTGGCTTACCATGAAGAATGACTTTGTACTTGAACACTCATTAGCGTTCAGATCTTTTTGGAAAGGAATTCTTAGGATCCTAAAAATGCTGGATTTTTTTTTTTTTTTTTAAGAAAGAAAAGAAAAAAAGAAAAGAAAATATATTACTGACCTGGTAAGAAAGTAAGGAATCTGCAGCAGCCTTACACTGCATCTAAACAGAAATCCTGACAGCCGCCTGACAGTCTTTCAGGCGTGCTTGTAAACCCCGCACCACTGAGCGTCCACTCTGGGAGCTGCATGGGCACAGGCAGTGTAGACAAAGACGAACGCTTGCTTGAGTTGGGTGGGGGTGGAGATCTAAAAGGCAACCTCCAAATAAAGCTGGTGCCTTAAAGGGGTGCATCCCAGGGGAAGAATGGGAAATAAATACACCGTGAAGAATGGCCCTGAGCAGGGCACTGTGACGTGAAGGGGGAGGGGATAAATATCCTTCGAGAACTCAAAACTACAAGCTGGCTCCCTCACAGGACTGTAACCTACGTTAATGCCATTAGTGTGGTCAAACAAACAAACGAAAAACCCCAAAGCACCAAAAATAAACCAAACCAAACAACCCCCCCTAAAAACCCCCTGCAGCTAAGAAGTCCCTGTTGATAGTGCTCCCAGATTTTAGGCAAAAGCAAATAAAAATTCTCTCTGTGTAAATCCAGTTCGGTCCTGGCCATAAAAGAATTCTAAAGATAAAAATCTCAGGAACTTGATTACCAGTCAAATATACAAAAACAAACAAAGAAATCATACACGTATACTATGAGGAAACAAGGCATCATGAGCAAGAACCAGCAGGAGCAAGAGACAGTCAACTTAGACCTGCGAGGGCATAAGTCATTACGGTTACCAGACTCAAAATAGAAAATAGAACAGAAAATGAAGAAGAGAAAACATTCAAAGATACGATACCAGAGCATTTTCTAGAAATGTTCAGGGCATATAAAACAATCCTCAAAACTACAAATTCTTAAAAATCTACACCTAGATATGAAGTAACTATAGCAGTGAAGTTCTAGAGTAAAACTGAGGAACACCAAAGATAAAAAGAAGATCCTAGGCCGGGCGCGGTGGCTCACACCTGTAATCCTAGCACTCTGGGAGGCCTAGGCGGGTGGATCGCTCAAAGTCAGGAGTTCGAGACCAGCCTGAGAAAGAGCGAGACCCTGTCTCTACTAAAAAAATAGAAAGAAATGATCTGGACAACTAAAAATATATATATAGAAAAAATTAGCCGGGCATGGTGGCGCATGCCTATAGTCCCAGCTACTCGGGAGGCTGTGGCAGGAGGATCGCTTGAGCCCAGGAGTTTGAGGTTGCTGTGAGCTAGGCTGACGCCACGGCACTCACTCTAGCCCGGGCAACAAAGCAAGACTCTGTCTCAAAAAAAAAAAGAAGAAGATCCTAAAAAAAAGTCAGATTACTTTCAAAAGGCAGAGAATTAAGCAGTTTTATTTGTAAAAATTAATATTTTATGATTTTATGGCTTCTTAGATATCTCTCAAGAACAAAGAGAATATTTACATAGCTTCTAAAATAGAATAAAATTCATTCTATCCTATGATTACCATATGGATCCACTGAAATTTTTTTAAAAATACATTTTGGAATCTTAGTGCTCTTATTTTTTCCTAAGACCTTGAAACACTTAACTTCCTCATCCTCCTAAGTATCATTTCATCATTACTCACCAATTATTCCCAACTATGCCAAGACTAAAATAATAGGAATATTGAAGAATCATAGAATCATCTAGAAGGATGATGAAATAAATCATAATTATTACATCACTCTTCAGTTTTCTTGCTGTGTTAATCAAGGTACTCATCATCTTTCAAAAAGGTCTGCAGACATCATCGCTGAAGTTTTCTGTAAGCTTTCTTTGAACACAGTTATAATTTCAGAAATTTTTATTTTCCACTTAAAATTGTAAAGAAAAAAACTGACAGAGGAAAGTATTTCACAATTATTAGAAGACTCAGATGATGAAGTCTAGAGCTGCAGTCTCTAACCGCCACCCACGGCCGCTACCACTCTGTGGCCTGTTATGAACTGCCTGAGCTCTGCCTACCTCATCCCTTCCCCAGTGGGTGGAAAAATTGTCTTCCATGAAACTTAGGAACCAGGCTGCACCACGGGAGGTGAGTGGCAGGCCAGCCAGGGAAGCTTCACCTGTATTTATAGCCACTCCCCAGTGCTCGCATCACCGCCTGAGCTCTGCTCCCCACCCTCAAACACCCCCTCCCTGTCTGTGGAAAAACTGTCCTCCATGAAACCGGTCCCTGGTGTCAAAAAGGTTGGGGACCACTGTTCTAGACCACCACTAGCAGAAATATAATGCAAGCTACACATATATTTTTCAATAATTTTAATGCAAATTTAACATGTAAATTTTCTAGTAATGTAAAATGTAAATTTAAAGAAGTAAAAAGAAAAAGTACTTTGAGTAATATATTTTGTTTAACCTAATATATACAATATATACAAAATATTTCAACATGTAATCAATATAAAAATTGAGATACTTCACATTCTTTTTTGTACTAAGGTTTTAAAATCTATGTAAACTTTACATTTACAGAACATCTTGATTCAGACTAGCCACACTTTAAATGATCAGCAGCCATATGTGACCAGTGGCTACCACAATGAACAAAGTACAGCAAAATGGCAAAATCTCAGATCATGAGACTTCAGATAAGGATACTGTAGATGAATTTTCTCAATATAAAGAATCAATAAGGAAAAGGGAAATGTGGTATTTTCTTTGAGCTGCAATTATGCAGCAATTAGCCACCATTTCTTCACCAAATTTTTTACCATCAAATTTTTCAACAGTATTGGATTCTAACAATGCAGGTCCAAGAAAAATAACCAGACATAATGATAAGCTAGAACCCTAAGGGCATTATACTAAGCCAGTGAAATAAGCCAGTCACAAAGACAAATACCATGTGATTTCCCTTATATGAGGCATTCAGAGCAGTGAGAAATCACAGAGACAGAAAGTAGAATGTTGGTTGCCAGGGGCTGGAGGGAGGGGGAAATGGGGAGCTATTGTTTAATGGGTACAGTGTCTCAGCTTCAGATGTACTTTTCCCTATTCGTCCTGCTAATAAGTTAAACTGAAACCATGAACATTATATATCAAACATAAGAAGATTACGAAAGGCCAAGGAAAGCAGACAGACCTGCCAGGGACACCAGGACCTGAGGACTGCTATGGTTTGAATGTCACCCCCAAAGGTCATGTTGAAATTTAATTGCAATATGACAGCATTAAGAGACGGGACCTTTAGGAGGTGATTAGGTCATGAGGGCTCTGCCCTCACAAATGAACTAATGTCATTACCACAGGAGTGGATTAGTTATCATGGGAATAGGCTACTGCTAAAAGGATAACTTTGCTCCTTCCCAATTTTCTCTCTGTCTCTCTTGCCTTGTGACACCTTCTGTCATGTTATGACACAGCAAGAAGGCCCTCACCAGATGCAGCCCCTCGATCTTGGACTTCCCAGCCTCTAGAGCCAGGAGTCAAATAATTCTCTTTTTTTTATAAATTAACCAGTCTGTGGTATTCCATAACAGCAGCAGAAAATGGACTAAGACACACACATAATGATGAATTTTATCTTTCCTGGATTTTTGTTTTACCTCATATATTGCAAACTTGGAGCCGAAAAAGGTGGCAATCAGGAAATACCCAGAGATGCTGATAAATAAAGCCCCAGCAAAAGCCTGCTTTCTCTAGCCAAAGAACCAAAAAAAAAAAAAAAAGGGCAGGCTAGCAAGACAGAAAACTTTTAGATACTAACCACTCTATTCCAGCCAAACACCACAGAAGAAACTGTAGCTCCCACCTGCACTCACAGCAGCAAAATCAGAGTGGCCTAGACTTCTATCCTTATGAGGCTAGAATGAGGTACCCAGTGTTAGGGTGGGATCAGAGACAGCCACGTGAGGAGCTAAGACTTTCTCCACCACCTGGTAATGTGCCCCCTCTTATGCTGTCACTGGAGACTATGTGGGCAGCCTGGATTTCCGTAGGTACCTGGCAGTAACGTGGTGCACTTCCCCGTCTCTGCAAGGATGGCATCAGATGAGTCCTAGTGGAGAGTAAGGACCTTTTGCATGTTAGCAGTAATGAGGAGCACACTCCACGCCCAGGTGTCAATGAAGGCCAAGTAGGGAACCTGATCTACTACCTTCACCTACCTGGCAGAAACAAGGCGATATCCTCCATACCCCATATACCCCTGATGGAGCTGTTAGAGAAAGCCAGCTAAGATCAAAGGTTTAAATAAGATCCAGGGTCTCATAATACAAAAATGTATAAGGTTCAATCAGAATCATTCATCCTACCAAGAACCAGGAAGATCTCAAACTGAATGGAAAAGATAGTCAATAGATGCCAACACTAAGATGACAGAGATGCTTGAATTACTGGACAATGATTTGAAGGCAGCTACAATAAAAATGTTTCAATGAGTAATTATGAACACATTTGAAACAAAACCCCAGGGAGAAAAACTCAGTGAAGAAATATGAAGTCCCAGAAAAGAAATAAAAGGTATAAAGAACCAAATGGAAATTTTAGAGCTGGAAAATATAATAACGAATATAAAAAGCTCAGCGTATGCGCTCAGCAGCAGAATGGAAGGAATGAAGGAACGAATCAGTAAACTGGGAGACAGAACAACAGAAATTATCCAACCTGACCAATGGAGAAAAAGCAGTGTGAACAAAATAGGACCTCAGGGCCTTAAGGCACTGTAATAAAAAATCTAACATTCCTGTTATCAGAGTCCTGGCAGGAGAGGAGAAAGAAAGAGCTGAAAGTGCACTCAATGAGATAATGGCTAAAAACTCCCAAATCAGGCAAGAGACATTAACCTACACATTCAAGAAACTGAGAGGACTTTAAATGAGAAAAGCTCAAAGAAATACACACCAAGACACATCACAATTAAATTTCTGAAAACTAATAACGAGGATAAAATCTTGAATGCAACATGTATGCAGGGGGAAAATAAGCATACAAGGGAAAAACGATATGCCAGTCCATTTTTTTTTTTTAATCAGAAACCATGGAGGTCAGGAAGAAGTGGCATGATATTTTCCAAGTGCAGAAAAAAAAGAACTGTCAACCCAGAATCCCAAATCCAGAGTGATGAGAGTTAAAACATTTTAAGGTCCTTGTAATGTTCAGGAGGAAAATAAAGATAAGAGGTAATTAATAAAAGAATAGAAGTAAACTAACCAAGGGGAAAAAGTACAAAAAGGAAAAAAATCTGTCACTAATCCAAAAGTAAAAAAAAAAAACAAAACTCAGAGAAAAATACGGAGTGGTAGCACAGATGGTTGAATTAACCCCAATTATATTAATAATGATAGTAAATTTAAGTGTGAAATTTTAACACATCTTTCTTCTTATAGATCAAGCGGCTAAGCTTAGAAGAGATTTAAGCAGCTTGCTTAACAACTTTGATCTGATTATATATAATTCACTGCATTCAAGAATTAGAGAATACACAACATTTTTAAGCACATATAGCCAATTTTAGGAAATGTCTCATGTACAACTAGAAAAGTTAAAAATACAATACTGTTTGACCCATTGTGGACTAGTGACCCAATGGAACATAACTTATTGTCAAATTTAAAGGATGAATGAAGGGCAGGCTAGTCAAGTAATAGGGTCTTGTGAAGACAGTTACCTGCATACTACTGTTTAGCAAACCAGTCCCACTCCAGCTTCAGAACTATTCTCTTCAAATGAACTTTTTAAAAAAAGATTTATATTATTAACTTAGAGTATCCTTAGTCCTAAATTCTTCGAGCCGTTTCTGTTTAGTTCCCAACACCCACTGTACATTTAATTATTGTTCATTCCTTATAAAGATGAAAATATAAACAAGAATTGTTATTCTCAAATAATAAAGAATAATAATAT
>NW_012155062.1:1228896-1353582 GCF_000956105.1 Propithecus coquereli | reverse complement strand
ATTAAAGGAAGAATAGTCCAACTTTGTTGACTTGTCAGCATGCACTCACACCTTCCTATACACCTTTGGACTTTCATGCAACACCCCAATTCTGTATTTCTATAAAAGTGAAAAAATTCTCATTCTGTCCCCAAGATAAAGAGACACAGTCTCAGAAGTCATTGTATTCAACAGTGACTATATTAATTACTTACATTACTTTTCCATAGCCCCATTGACTACTTTGACGTCTAAATACTGAATTAGTGTTTAGTAGTATTTGTTATTTACCACTAATTAGTTCCAAAAAATCTTATATAGAATAAGAGAGAGAGAAAAAGAAAGAGAGAAGGACAATTCAATGTATTCATATAATGATCCATAACTAAGTCTTCGATAAAGCAGTTGAGAGAAATCAGCTTTAAATTTGGCTTCTAGATGGTGGTATACATGGTAAGACTAAATAATTCCATGGACATGAGCCCATTGTTGAACTCTCTTTGCTGTAAAAAGAGCTTCTTGACTGAAAACAATTCAGTGTAGTAGAATACCATGATGGTGGATAAGGCATTCTGTGAGTGTATAGATATTGATGTTGGCAGAATTATTATGGGCAAGGAAGGCAAATCTATATCCAGAATAGCTGTTTATCCCAGTGGAATTGAAACTTTGCCTGCTCTGTGATGGAAAGGGTTCATTGCGATGAATCTACTGCTAAATATTTGGCAGATTCCCCCATATTGAAGGCTCAGGCTTAAGCTCTGCTATTGTACAATTAGGCACTTGTCTGTAGTAGCCAAATGATCTTTGGTAAGAGAAAATCCATGTTGTTTTTAGTCTGTGTATAAGTTCTATATCTGTCAAAATGACCACTTTATTTATAGGCTATTGAGTAAATATAGCAAAGACCAGTGTTTCTGGAGAAAGAGGCTGGCAGTGACCCCTAAAATAGGTCATTTTATTCACTTGATTATTGAGAACCTCCTATACAGTGGATTTGGTAAGACTTCACATGGATTTTAAATGTATTTACAGTGTGTCCATTTTGAGAGATCTATTCACTTGGTGACTCTATATCATCAATCTTCCAATCCTATTCCTTCTAGATCCCTAATTGCTCAGCCAATCCATTAGAAACAAGCATCATGTGTACTCATCATCAAATTGGTATTAACTGATCAACACTTAAATGCATATATAGTAATAATGTTCATCGGGTGTCGGGCAGGCGGGAGGGGGGAGGAGGGGATGGTGTATATTCACACCTAATGGGCGCGGCGCACACCGTCTCGGGGACGGAGACGCTTGAAGCTCTGACTCAGGTGGGGCAAGGGCAATATACATAACCTAAAAATTTGTACCCCTATAATATGCTGAAATAAAAAAATAGGTGAAAAAAATACAAAAAAAAATAACTCATCATAAATCAACATATATACATAATCCTGACAATTTCCCTGTCCAAAGAGGAAAATCAAAAATATCACTCAAGGTACTACCCACTGAGAAGAATTTGCTCCATTACAATGCTTTAGTACTACCCCTTATTGAGTTGTAATACTGCAGGTACCCTTTTGGAATAGTGCCAGGATATGATGTAGAACCATCTATAAATAAAAATATTTTTTGTCTTTCTTAATCAGCTGTTTGTAAAAAATTCTCCATGAGACCTCAAGTATCAATTGAGTAAGCAATGACAAAATGGTCAATGTCAAAGGAGCATGAACTACTAGTGAACTTATATGACCCCACTCCAGTCTCTTATATACAATTTATTTGATAATAACTCATTGCGATGCCTGTATACCTTCACAGATTTGCTGGTTTGTGATTGAAATCTCAGGTTATTTGGTCAGCTAATGTTCCATGATGAACCATTAATTCTCTACCAAGGCCCAGTAGAAAGCCAGAAGCTACTATACAAAAGAATAGTTATTTGCATAAGAGTACATGGGTTTGCTATAAAATCCTATAGGCTTGAAATGATTCTCCTTTTTTGTGCTTGAAAGTGGGTCCGTACAAAATTCCATTGTTGGCAGACTTTTTGATTATCATTAGATCTGCTGAAGTATAAGTTCCAAGTGGAAATGAGACTTGCACCACAGATTTGTGATAGAATTTCCTTTTTTTCTGGTGCTTCTCAGTACTTGCAGCTTATTGGGTGACTTAATGGACAGATGGTAGTAGCGCCATGAACTGCTTTATATGTAGCTGCCAAAATAAATAAAAATAACATATAATAATATATAATAATAATATTCTCAGAAAGATAAATTTCATGCGATTTCAATGAATGGAACATGTATGCATAATTTTCATGAAAAACTATGTTTAGAAATTATGCCAGTTTACAGTTTAATGTTGCTACTGAAGAAAGGAGGAAGAGCCCACTAAAACAGCCTCAAAGGAAGAAATGAAGCCATGACTGAAACTCAACCTTGCCCACCATTTTTTTTACTTCCTGGAAAATCATGGATTTTATCTCCAATGTGCTGAAATTTTACTGGGTGTGTCTAGGCATTAGAGCTCCTGTCATTCTTTGTTCTCTGCCCTTCAAGCACCTTTTCTATGTAAATGCTCATATTTTCCAGCTTGGGGAAGTTTTCAACTATTTATTGTTCTTTATTTTTATTTATTTATTTTATTTTATTTTTGAGACAGTGTCACTCTGTTACCAGGGCTAGAGTGTTGTGGCATCAGCCTAGCTCACAACAACCTCAAACTCCTGGGCTCAAGCGATCCTCCTGCGTCAGCCTCCCGAGTAGCTGGGACTACAGGCATGTGCCACCATGCCTGGCTAATTTTATTTATTATTTGATTATGCCCTTCCCTACTTGTGTATTTTGCCCTCTTCTTTCCTTCTGGGACTCCAGAAAAAAGTAGAACATTAGACCTGGATTGGTCCTCTATGTCTTTTGTCTTTTGCTTGAGAGTTTTTCTATCTGTATTTTACGGAACAGTTTCCCAAATGAGCATCTACTGAATGTTTTGAATCAGACAACACATTTAATTCTAAGAATTCTTGTATGTTCTCAGATTGTTCCTTTTACACAGCATCCTATTGTAATCTTTTGGATATAATACCTTTGTGAAGCTCTCTGGATTTATTACATGAATTTTTATGATATATTTTGTGTCGTGAATTTTCTCTTTCCTGAAGAGTCAGTATTTTAGTTCATCTTGGTCTTTTTGTTCATGCCACTTGTTTTCTTCAAATGCCTGGTTATCGGGTCACACTGAAGAAAGTTGCCTGGATGGGTTTCGTCTGCCGGCATGTCAGCAGCAGTGCTCGGCCAGGCCCCTGCCCGAGTGGAAAGACAGCGTGATGGAGCGTGCAGGCAGGTAGGCTCTTCCTTTGGGTAAGTAAGTGGGGAGGGGGTCACCAACTTGGAGCCCCTAATAGCCACATTAGAAGCCTTAACTCTACCCAGCCATTCTGTTTAATTTTTTGTTGTTTTATTGTTTTGTTGTTAAGAGAAAAGTCTTTTCAAAAACTTTAGTCACAAACATCAGGCTGCATATATTCTGTACAGAACGAGTGGCCTGGGCAGCTGCTCCATGCAAATTCAGGTTGAGCATCTCATCCGAAATGCACGGGACCAGAAGTGCTTTGTACATCACATTTTTTCAGATTTTGGAATATCTGCTTATACATAAAGAGAGATCGTGGGGATGGGAGCCAAGTTTAAACACAAAATTCATTTATGTTTCTTATATACCTTATACACATAGCTTGAAAGTAATTTTATACAATATTTTTAACAATTTTGTGCGTGAAACAAAGTGTATGTTAAATACTTACGCATGGAATTTTCTACTTGTGGCATCACGTCAGCACTCGGAATGTTTCAGATTTTGGAGTACTTCGGCTTTCAGATTTTCTCATTAAGGTACTCAGCCTGCACCCTGAACAGGCCCACTTGTGTTCAGCCTCGCTGCCCAGCCCTGCTCTGCCAGCCTCGCCTGCCGACTCTGGCCCAGTCGCCTCCTGCACCAGCGTGCACAGGCGGCCTCCCAGCTCCGCTGCAGGTCCTCTGGCGAGCCTGGACCGCGGCTTCCCCCCTCTATCGTATCTGCTCACACTCTCCCCGCAGGTCCCATCTCCCAGAAAGTTGTTCAACTTTTTCTTCCTTTAACAATCCCCTCTTTTCTTTGCCCATCTACTACTGAACTGTTGAGTTTATTCCTTCTTAAGTTTCTAAACTTTTATTTCAGAGGGGGGATCTTAGGAAAGACAGCAAGTCATCTCAAATCAGGAGGCAAAACTACCATATAAACCGTATTTGATAGTCACATCTGTTTGGGAAATTGCAATTAATAATAATTTATTCTTAAGATTTTTGCTTCTTCTCAGAAACCGGTAAACACTATTAGATGCTAAATTCATTAATGTTCCAGCTTATAACTTCATTGGTAATAAAAATTTTAGATCTAAAAGTAATTATATTAGTGAGAATTATTATTTTATATTTTTAAAACAAAAATGAAGGGAAGAAACATCTCTGGTCTTTAAATCAAAAGTCAAGGATACTCATAACTAAATTTTTTAAGAAATTTTATCTATCTATGAAAGAGCCTTGAATTCCAGTCTGAGGAAAGTCCCTACCTTTTCATAACCTTAGGCAATTCACTCAGATTTTCTGGGCATCATCATTTTTTGTAGTGGGCATTTGCTGGTTGCCCTCCACTTCCCCACCCACACTCAGGATATTCCTTTTCTTTTACCAAGAATACCCTAGTTATTCCTTAGGGAAATCACCCCTTCCTCACCCGCAGCTTGAGGAGTAGGCCATGATTCACTAACTCAGTCAGGGATCTCTGGCCACAGTGAGGTTGAGGGGGGGCATGTACACAAATATAAGCCAATGAGATGAAGGAAGACATCTGCTGAGACCCCTAGGGAAAGACCTTTCTTCTTTCTTCTGTGACGTCTACTGAAAGAGACCCTACTCTTCCCCTGTACTCTCGCATATGGTGAGAGTAGGTGAGGTCTGGAACTGCTGCAGCCCTTCTGTACCATCAGGGGGCCAGATGAAGCTCACACCATGGAAAGTGAAAAAGCGAGATGGATAAAATAACTACAGTAATTTAATTTGGGCTATGGTTCAAGGTTTCTCTGAAGCTACATCTAACCTTCTGCCTCAAACACCACAGGTGCTTGAAGAATGCTTATCATTAAGCAAAACTATATACAAACATACATTTATTGGTAAATTAATACCAAATATTAACTTGTTTTTATCTTCAAGTTATTATAAAACATCCCCTTAAGTAGATGAATTCCTAGTTTATATAACTTGGAAAATAAAGAGTTTATTACTAGAAAAAAATCTTTATTTGGCACAGACTTTTTGTTGGGATGAAAACCAATTAACTTCCTTCCATTCATGTAGAAAGATATTGTTCTGCTTAATTCTACCTTTATAGATGATCAATTCCCTCATTCATTAAACCTCAGGATTTCCTGGGGTGTATTATTTAAGGAGGAGGAGATTAGAAAACATAACGAGTAACAGCTACTTGATTTCCTATTCAATAAGTAGAAAATGATTCTAGAAATGAAATTAAAGTTCACTGTTCATCAGGTGGACTGCCATAGTTCAAATTACTCAAATGTAAAATGCAACTTTTATCCTGTCCTTGGTTATTTCTAGATTTTGATTTTAAGATGCTGTATGTACTTAGGCATTTAGTAAATTTTGTTTTAGAATTTGCTTCAAACCAAAATCATTTGAAAATTTAAGTAGGAAAGTAATGATGGTTCAGAAATAAACTTAAAAAATAAAAACTCACTCATGGAGCTTTCACAGTACCTTTTTTTTTGTTTTTTTAATCTCCAGGCAAGTAATACTAAATAACATTAGCTGTAGTTGCTATTGACATATTGTTACAATGTGTGAAAATGACCGTTTGGAAATTTCTAGGCTGGCAGAAGTTTTTGAAGGTATTATAAATTCACTGATTAGAACCTATCCACGATGCTGCAGGACTATTAATTGTGCTGTGGCATTTCCACACTAGTTCTAGCTAGCTCCTACTGTCTGCAAATAGAATCAGGTGGAAAAGGGAGAAGGGAAAGCTCCCTTGAACTCCTTGGCGATTTAAGTGACAACAAATTGACTATTAAATGCACAACAGGAAGCAAGTCCTCTCGGCCCTTCAACCACATCTTTCAGGCCCTAGTTCTGAGAATAGAAAATTCTAAGCTCAACTTGAGTGTCACTATAAACTCCTCTCTGTGTCAGATGACTTTAGGCACATATTTATATCCAAAGTACAAACAACTTAAAACGTTTACACTGAGTAGTAATGGAAGTCATGTGTCAAATACAATGAGGGGAAGAGAGTAAAGCTTTATTCAGAACTAAAGCCTGAAGATATACAATATCTGTGGAAAATCTGGCTTACAAATAAAAATGCGTTGTTTACCTATTCCATTTAATTATAGAGAACACGCATTTTATCCTTTGCATACAATTTCTGAAGCCTCATTTTTTGGTTTTTCAGTTTGTGTTTTGCTCTGGGGCTATGGAAGTGTCATAGCTCTTCTTACAGTCTCAAAATCCACGGCCACACACACTCCTGTGATTTGTGATCTCCGTGTCCTTTAAGCTCCCAGCTCCAGGGACAGGCGGTGAAGGATTCTCCCACCAAGCCCAAGAGCAGAAGCGCAAAAAGAGGAAAGACAGCCCTCCTGTCTCCGGGGCCTGCCGCACGCCAGCGTTCCTGTTTGAGCACTCACTGCAAAGACCAGGAGAACTGCAGGAGGCCAGCAACGGACTTCTGGCATCTCTCTACTGCGAGCGAGTCCTCAGAACCTGTCACCGCGTACAACCCTGAGCAGTCAGCCTCTCCTCGGCGCCTAATCACCAGTGATCGGGCGCAGCCGTCCGCGGGGAACCGCGCGCTGGCTCTGCACAGGCCCGGGCTTCCCTCCTGGACAGGTCCGCCAGGGGTTGACGCTTAAACGGGCTGCGGAGATGCCAAAGGGCGAACACGGTCACGGCTGCAAGGTATCTTAGAGGGGTCAGGCACAACTTCATAACTCTTAGGTGCAGTCCCGCTCTTCTTTGGGAGCCAAGGTTGCCCCGCTCGTGCGCCCCGTCTCAAGTGGACTCGGACGCTCCAGCGCACCAGCCCCTCAAGGCCGCCTGCCCCAGCGCCTGCCCTGCGCCGTGCTCTTAGGACTTGCTGACTACCGGGAATATTCACTTGAGGCTCCTAGGCCTTTTTTAAAAAACTCAGAGAAGCTGATACTTCTCAACCTTTTCCTTTTGCTTTTTGTGTCACTTGGTGGAGAGACTGCCTTTGTCTGACCTCAATTAGACAGCGCTGCCTGCTCCTCTCAGCTGCAGAAAAGAGCATCCTAATGCACTCTTTCTAAACACACGTTTTCAAAGAAGTTGGCGCTTCATCACAGGCAATTTTTATACACTCATTTTCAGTTTGATTCCATAGACATACTAGCCAGGGCCACTGAAAATTCAGTTTCTCGCAGTACTCCAACCAGCCCCCCAAAGCCCAAAACCTAAAGGCTGGATTGCTATGAGGGAGCAAAAATCCTGGAGGGAAAACAAAAAAATAAAAACAAAGTAATCTGTAGAGTGGAATTAAAAAACAGACAGATCCTCTCTACACTAGTTTTTACCTTTATAATAAAATTTCCCTTACCCAATGCATATAACCAATTTTAAATAGAACCTAACTAAAGCTAAAAGAACCAGTTAACGACATATTTATAATTTTGAACTTCCTTTAATTTAGAATCTTTGCCTGCTTGATATATTTTGCATCACACTCACACAACCTGAGAAAAAATAGACATGTGATTATTTAAGCTACATTATATTAATTGAGGATCTAAACATATCTTACCTGTAAATATGTTTCCAAACCTTGTCGTCGTTGTTCCAATACTTTTGGGACCCAGTTCCTAACATGTTTAGAAGGGATTTCTGGAGTTTTTATACATTTCTTAAGCTATAAAGACATAACAGAAAAAAAAAAAGAGATGTCTGTTAGTTATAATGACATTATTTTGGAAAAAAGGCCAATAAAAGAAAGTGAACCACTGCTGTCTCCAATAACAAATAGAGGAAAATATAATTATACTGAAATTTTGTCAAAAAATTCTTTATTTAGGTGTCCTGACTGTTCAGGTTTCAGGATAAGGGTTTTATGTTTTGGTAGATGTTATTGTGGATATTTCAGATTGGAATTATTTTTCCACAAAAAATAAGAAGTCCAGTAAATGAGCTAAAAAGAAAGTAAATTTAGTTTCAAAAATCAATTAGCACAACAAAATTTTGCTTGGAGTAAGTACTTTTGTGATAAAAAGTCTTTCTATATATTTTTCCCATAAAGAAAACAAAACAAAATGTAATTGTTCATAACCATTGTCCCCAGAAATGCCATATGAACAAGACCATATCATTTGGAAAGGGAGCTAAAAAACACAGAGGCCAATCTTTCCAACGTTCCTAACAATCAGGCTTGCTCTGTTGCCTGGGCTAGAGTGCAGTGGCGTCATCATGGGTCACTGCAACCTCGACCTCCTGGGCTCAAGCGATCCTCCTGCCTCAGCTTCCTCAGTGGCTGGGTCTACTCACATGCACCATACACCCAATTTAGGTTCAAATTCTGTTCATGAAAACAGAATGACCATTCTTAGCTAGGCCTTTCCTGGCAGCAGTTTTAGGGGACAAAAGAAAAATTCTATTGGAAGTTAAACTAGAGCTGCCTGTGGGAGGCAGAATAATCTCCCTCACCCAAAGATGTCCAAATCCTAAACCTATGAATGTTACCTTACATGGCAAAAGGGACTTTACAGATTTTATTAAATCAGTGATTTTAAGATGGGGAGATTATACTGGATTATCCAGGTGGACTCCATGTAATCACAAGGATCCTTAGAGGAGGGAAGCAGCAGGGTCAGAGTCAGACAGAGATCAGAAGACTCTGACTTTGACAAAGGAGGAAGGCAAATTCCTAGAAGCTGGAAAGGGAAGGGAATGGATTCTGCCCTAGGGCCTCCAGGAACAATACAGTCCTGGCGACACCTCGATTTTAGCCCAGTCAAACTCATTTTGGACTTGTGACCTCAAGAAATATAAGATAATAAATTTGTGTTTTTTAAAATCACTAAGTTTAAGGTAATTTATTACAGCAGCAAATAGCAAACTAATACAGGGCCTCTAAAAATGGAATGAATCTTAATGTTCTAATTAAAAATTTGGAAAAACCTACCAAGGTTGTTCCTTTACTACACATGCAAAGAAACAGCATAACAATAAGAAAATGCACACAATGAAACCTGGGCAGCCAAATCTGTAATAAGAAATTCTTCCCATACATAAGAATTATATTCACCATTAACCATATTAGGCTGAAATTTGTCATACATCATGAAGAAGAAGGAGCCTCTGAAATGGCTGGAGCTGCAGCAGCCACCATTGTCCCTGAAGTAGAAACCTCATGGTAAAAATGGCAAAGCAACAAGAGCCTGGGTCCCTGATGATCATGAAACTTCCACACCAGCCCTAGACATTTATGTGAGAGAGGAACCAAGTTGTACCTGTTACTGTCACCATTATTTTGGTTTTAGAGTCACTTGCAACCAAATCTAATCCCACATGAATAACGGATGTGGCTGGCACTGCTAGCTGCCTAGCCAATACTCATTCCTTCTTTTTTCTTAGAAGAAAAAAACCCCCCAAAATTGCAATGTTATTCAGAGGGCCAACATGCTGAGCTAAAAACATTGGTTTCCCAGGTTCCCTTGTAATTAGGGTGACCACGTGACAGAGTTAATGAAATGTACTACAAGTATACTGGGTAGGGCTCCTGTTTTCCTAACGACAAGAAAAAAATAGGCTCTTGCTCCTGCCAGAAATGCAGAAGCAATGCCTGGAGGGATGGCAACTATGTTATAACCAGAAGGGTAAAAATCACTTGCTAAGGTGAGGATGGTGAAGCAGGAAGACAGGAGGAGCCTGGAACATGGGTGTTGTGGGATTGCTGCACCATCCTGGACTGCCTGCCTCTAGTTTGCTACAACGTGAGAGTCATTTGCTACAACGTGAGAGTCATAAATCTCTTTCTTGTTTAAGAATCCTAGGCAAGTGTCTACTATATGCAACCACAGATAGCCCTAACATAAGGGAATCAATTGTTCTGTTCTGAGGATTTTAAGTCAGAGATGCCCAACAGGCATCCAAGTGGAGATGGTGGGTAGGCAGCTGGATATGAGTCTGCAAATCTGGGAGTCAGAATATATAAGTGGTATCTAGAGCCATGGAACTAGAGGAGATGGCACTGGGAGTTAGTTAAGGATGGAGAAAAAGGGCTGTGGTGGGCAGAATCCCAAAATGGTCCCCTGTGGTACACGCCGTGCGTGATCCCCTCCTCTAGAGCACAGACAGCACCTGAGAACACGGTAGGATAGTCACTCCCAGAATTATGTTATGTTATACATAACTTAGTCCCAGCAGACTGCCGGCTTTGAAGAAGTAAGCTGTCACGCGACCAGAGGGCCACACAGCTAGGACCTGAGAGCTGCCCCTGGCCTCCGGTTGGCAAGAAAAAAGGGACCTCAGTCCTGCAACTGCAAGCCACTGAATTCTGCCCAAATGAGTGTGGAAGAGGACCCTGAGCCTCAGATGACATCACAGCCTTGGCAGACACCTTGATTTCAGCCAGGAGAGACCCTGGGCAGAAAACCAATAAACCTGTGCCCAGACTCCTGACCCACGGAAACTCTGAGGTAACAAATATGTTGTTTTTAGCTGCTGCGTTTGTGGTAATTTGTTAGGCCGCAGGAGACAACTAATACAAGGGCCAAGGTCTGAGACACCCAACTCTGACAGGCAGGGAAGAGAAACGGGGCAATCAGGGAGGAGGGAGTGGAAAGTAACTTCCATCAGGAAAGTGTTTCAAGAAGGCGGGCGTGATCAGACCGTGCTGGGTGATGGCGGGAAGTCAATAATGCGGGGTGCAAAGAGAAGGGGAGCGGGGAAGTAGAGGCTCTTCTATCAAGGAATTCTACTAAAAGGGAAGGAGTGCAATGGGACGAACATGAAAGGGAAGCACGGGGCCAAAGCTGGGCTTTATTTTGTTAAATAGGAACTATTGTAATAGGCTCGTTTATTGATGAGACTGAGTCAGTTTTGAGGGGGAAACTGAGAATGCAAGAGAGAGGAGGGGGGAATTCGTGATTGTCTGCAAAGGAGTAAATATATATCTCGTCTCTATACCGTTGGAGGTATTTCTCAACAAGAACAAGGCCAAAACGCTAAGTTATTCTCTGGTAATAAGCTTAATTAAGTTTTGATTTAAACATAACCTAACTTGCTTTAAAATTATTGAATCACAACATATATTTCAGAATAGAAAATCAACTCCATTATCTTTCTTTTTTTAAAAAAAAATCTTGAAGATACAGCACTGAGAACGTTTTTCCTTTTTATTTATGTCAGGAGTACAGAGCAAGCGGATCGCCATAGCTGGTAGGGTCTGTGACAGCATTTGCAGGTGAGTAATGAATCGCTTTAGATGAGAGACAAACCCAAGACAATATGTTTCCACTAAGGCTCAGCTGCTTGCAAGATAAATACCCCTCTGCCGCTTCCTCCGATGATTAACTGTCCTGGCCATGCTGTGTCCAGGCACACGGCCTTTCTGATCCACGCAGATAAGCTCCAGATTCCACGATACCACACACACAATCCCTTTTCCTGGCGTGACCACTCCCTTTCCTTTTCATACTGCCTGGGGGATTTACGCAGAACTTAGCTCCACATAGACCTGCCGTCGTATACATTGGTTATGGTAGCCGTCTTCCACAGAAAGGATCAGAAATACCTTTCTCAAGCACGTGAATGAAAAGGACGAAAAAGAAAAAAAAAGGTTAAAGAAGTAGGGGACATTGGGGGCAAAATCTAATCTTTTCCCCCATTCTGTCGCCCCTATTTCCTCGGGGTCCCCTTTAGAGACACTGCACAGGGCGCTGCACTATTGCTTTGACGTATGGCAGTTTTTTGGTTCTTCTGAAATGTGTACTTCATGGAACTAAATATAAGAGAATGAAATATTTTCCTCAAGCCCAAAGTAGGCAATAACAAAAGTGAAGACAGTTAACTTAAACCTGAACCAGCACCATCATTGCCTGAAACCTTTGTGAATAAAAGGGTGGGCTGCGATGGACACAGAACAGCCGGGAAGGCACGTAAAATAAAACGTGCTCAGCTGCTTGCAGTGCAGGGAAGGTTTTTCTGCCCAGACATGGGAGTCTGGGCCCAGGAAAGTAAAGCTCTTTTCAAGCACCACCATGTAAAATGGTGAATTATTTAGCCGTCGTGGGGTGTGCACAGGGTGGCTGGAGCGGGGGAAGCACTTACGAGACCGAAGGTTCACCCTGTCCCCAGAGCCTGTGTCCGAGCCCTTCATGACGGAGAAGGGTGGGACGGGGGTTTGTTTCTGTTTCAGGGTGGTGGTGTCTTTCCCACCTAGCACTAGCAGAGTAGGAGCAGCAAAGAAATCAGGGCAAGTGTAAGCTGGGGTCACACTTCACAGTGAATGTAAACCCCCACAACAGAAACTCTTCTTCCCAACCAAAATGTTCCTCCAGCAATTCATAAATATGCGTAATGTTCTCCAAACATCCCATTTGCCAAATACTTATGTAATAAAGCCTAACAGGTGCCTAACACTCTAACAGTGTGGAAGATACCAGAGATAAGACAAGGTCCCTACTTAAAAAAAAATCTCTTCTAATTAGACAAAATTTAGGGATAACTGAAGAACAATTATCTCTTAAATGTTTCTAATGTTCAAGTAGAGATCTCTATTCTAAATGAAATAGGAGTCCAAGAACAAAAAGATTAAGGAATAAAGGGAGCTAACACAGAAGAAAGAGAAATTGAAATAAATGTCTTGGTCTGGTTGGAACAGATCAGTGCGCAGAGGGAAGGACATTCAGCATGGCAAAGGCGGACAGGTAGTGATTTTCACGGCATGTAATGGGGGAAGCGGGGAGAGTGGCTCGGCTGTCACTGAAGATTTCTTAGGAGAAGTAGTGAGATATCAGGCTGGCCAGTAAAGAGTTAGTAGTAGATTAAAGGTTCCTTCAAAGATGTCCAAGTCTCAGTCCCCTGAATCTACACTCGCTTACCTGGGAAAGGGGCTTGCAGATGTGATTAAATTAAGGATCTTGAGATGGGGGATTATCCTGGATTATCCATCCAGGTGGGTCCAGTGTCATCCCAGGGGGAAGGAGGAGATGTGACGACAGGAGATGTTAGGATGGAAGCAGAAGGTGGAGCGAGGTGATTGCTGCCTTTGAAGAGGGAAGGGGCCATGCGTCGTGGAACGCAGGCAGCTTCTAGACCCCGGAGAAGGCAAGGGAACAGATCCTCTCCTAGAGTCCCCCTGAAGGAACACAGCCCACTGACCCAGCTCAAGGAAAATAATAAATGTGTGTTGTTTGAAGCCACTAGGTTTTTGGTGATTTGTTACAGCAGCAATAGGAAACTAACACAGGGTTTAAGACTATTGGCCTTGAGAGTCAATGTCTATGATGGGGGAGATAACAAAGACCCATTTCAGTGTGTTTGAGTGAAGATGAAATGGTGCTCTAGGAAAACCCGTCTGCAGCAGAGAACAGATAAGAAGATAGGATCCGAAATGGTTAAAGCACCACTAACATAAAGTGGTAAGATTCTGGACTGGGATGGCAGGAGCAGAAAATGAAAAGTGGTGCATATTATAGACATTTGGAAGAACAAATCAACGGGACTTAGTGACATTCTGGATAAGGCAGGGTAACAGAAAGGTAGAAGGACCTTCAGGGTTTAAAACCTTGAGATGCATGGTCCTAAACCTTGTGGCTTCAGTGCATGTGATGGGATAGGGTGGCAAGGGGCATGTCTAAGAGATGCCTTTAAACATATAACCACACGATAGGAATTCCCAAACCTCAGCAGGCATTGAGAGCATCTGGGCTCCATCACAGAGATTCTCACTCAGTCTGTCTGAGATGGTGCCCAGGGATCTGCCCTCAGGTGATCCAACGCTCACATTTTGAAAAAGACCAATCTAGAAAAACTGAAGGAAAATGGAATCGAATACTCATCGTGGCTCTCAAAGAAATGACTAATTGTAGATAAAATCTGAAAGGGTAAAAATTGACATATTAGGCAACATAAAGATTTAAAACATTCATAAATTAAAATAAATATCATAACCAAAATAAAAAGACCTTTGGTAAAAAATACTTTCAGCAAATGGCTAATATTTCATTAACACGCCACACAAACTAGTAAGTAAAAACAACCAAGACTCTGCAGATAAATGAGAAAGCACATAAATAGATAATTCAAAAAAGAGGGACTACAACTCCTAAAGAAACTTAAGAAATACCAATTAAAACAAGGTAGGGCAGGGCATGGTGGCTCATGCCTATAATCCCAACATTTTGGGAGGCTCAGGCAGGAGGATAGCTTGAGGCTAGGAGTTCCAGACAAACCTGGGCAACATAGTGAGACCACGTCTCTACGAAAATAAAAAATAAAAAAATTAGCCAGGAACGGTGATGTGCACCTATGATCCCAGCTACTCGGGAGGCTGAGGCAGGAGGATCACTTGAGCCCAGAGTTCAAGGTTTCAGAGAGCTATGATCGTGCCACTGCACCCTAGCCCGGGTGACAGAGCAAGACCCTGTCTTAAAACAATAAGGCAACATACATGCTTGCTAAATAAACAAAGATAATTTTTGGAGGGTTAACACAGTTGAATATTTCAAGAAAATTAAATCATAATAGATTTAACTGCACTTAAAGGGAAAATGTTATATGTTAAAATATAACATTCAAAGCATGTCACAAAATTCAAATATGGAAATCAAAGATACCAACATTGCAGTGAAAGGATAAAGTTGCAGAATGGGGCAGCAGCAATCATTAAAGCCTGTGTATTCTGATTAAATTTTTACCTGTTTTAATCCATCTTAGCATACAATTTTACAGTCATGATTACCAATTTTTGTTTATTTTTACACTCTTATCGTTACTTGTATTTAATTGCATTTAATTGCCTGTTAGAGTTACCTTTTTGTCAACTCTAACACGATCACAATGGGCAAGTGAAAAAGGCTTCAAGCGGCTGCTGACCCCTCTGTAATACCTAAGATTAGATAGCGTATCCCACTAAAACTCTGCCCCACAAAGCTATTTTTACCTCTATGACCCTGTAAGGATGTCTCTAACATTTTAACAAGGCTGCTAAAAATATGCAAAATTGAGAGATTTGAGAATTTCTACTTTATTAACTCTGGTAGGCCTCATTATACAACTATAAGACTGCTAATATTATTAATAGAACTGTCGAAACTGAGAAAAGAGTGAGTCCCAGAAGATATAGGAATTTTTTCTGACCATGAGTATCTAAGAACTGCCTACGATCACTGGGGAGAGGGGCCTCTTCTGCAGGAGGAAATAAATCGTATTAGAGAGAACAGGGCGAAGGAGCCTCCACTCAAGAAGCTTGGGCAGCTCAGGGCGGGCCTAATTGGCAGTCACCCAGCTGTGCCTCGCGTGGAGTTGGTCCCCGAGTATCTGCAGAGGACAGCTGAGCCGTGTCGGGGTCATGGAGTGCTAGGTGCTGACCTGGCAAGTGAGACAGGGGCCTGCGTGTGACAGGCTGCCTCGTCCAGCGTGGCCAGCATGGCTTTAGTCTCGGTTGTAGGGACTTATTTCATCAGGTACATGGCAGAGACCTCTCTAGAATCCGTTTCCTCCAAAAACACATAAACAAAAACAGAATTCCACAAGAAGGAAGTAAGACCCAGATTCTGGGTTTGTTTCTCTTTGAGGCCCCCAGGATTGGTGCTTTTGTAAAGTCTGCTGGCAATACCTGGTCTGAACTGTTTTCACCTGTCTTGTTTCTTTTGGCAGTAACCTGGATTTAACAAAATCCTGACTGAAGAACTAATGAGAATTATCCCGTGCCATCCTAATGGAACGGTGTACAGATAACTTAGAGCACCCCTTTAAAAGAAAACAGAGGGAAATAGTCTTGATAACCTCTCAACGATATTCTGTTAAAATTTATACTCAATTCTCTATTCTCTTGACTAGAAAACAGTGAGACAGCTTAATTTTAAAAAATGCTAAAAGAAGTTTAATACAGAGTTAGCATACTATCGCATCATTTATGCACTGACATTTCCCAGAAAATTTAAGAAGTTTTTAATGAAATTGAAATAGACACTTTCTTAACATACTTAATATCTAACAATCTAATTTCTTACCTAACAAAGTAAAGAAACTGAATTGTCATACACTGTTTGTGTATATACATTTCATGTATGTGTGTGTATATATAATTCATTATACATATGAAAGAAAAATGGTAAAATTATACTGGCTCATACATGCTGATTTTCTGGGCAATCTCATGAGGCATTTCTAGTTATTAAGATAATTTCAGCATCCTGATAATAATTTATCACCTACAAAAAATTAAATTTGGGTAGAAAATAAAAAAGTATTCATTCATTTATTCCTCACTGATCATTTCTCCCCAAAACTCAGCTATTCCTTTTGCATTTCTGTTTCTTTTATCTAAGACTTTAAATGAAGTGGATCAGGAAGTGAAACATCAGTTTTGTAAAGTGGCCCTTTACAATTCAAAAGAAGGCTATGAGCCTCTTTATGTGTGTCCCCAGTCCTTGAATACACATGTACATATACATGATCTTTTCCAGGTCCATGTAAATATAAGTTGAGTTTAATAAATTTTTTCCTGTAAAATGATGACTTGCTTTTTTTTTTTCCTTTTTGTAAAGAACATTAAGTATATTTCATAGACAAAATAGGGCCTGGGTCTTATTCTTTCTGAATCTGTAACATCCAATGCAGCATACTGCAAACAGCTTGCAGCCTCAGATTTTTATTTGCAAATCTTTATTTTTTTTGATACTTGCTTCACAAATGAGGAATAGACAATCTTAAAAGAAAACCCACCTACTCAAAAAGCACACCTTTAAGGGACTGAATAATTTATTTTAAAAGGAAATTTGCTTCATGATAAAAGAAACTGTATATACACAAGAAATATTAACACTTAGAACCACAGAAGAGTCTTAATGTTATACCATCTGCCATATAGAGAAAAGGAAAGAAAAAAAAAGGTTACCTTTTTGTGCAAAGCATGAAATTCGCTGTACCTTTTTTCAACAAAATGTTTTCTTCCATTCATTAGCACTTCTATCTTAAACACCTAGAGGAAAAAATTAAAAAGATTAATTTTACTAGTTCAAAACCTTCAATTGTCTGATCTGGTAAGTTTGTGACCATGATATATTTCATCCCTTTAATTACAGTAGCTGATTCCCCCAAAACCCGGAAGGCTCAGGAGACCCTGGCCCAATAGCACTGATTAATGAGCACTCAAACCAAAGGCTCACTAACAAACTACAGTATTCTCTAAAAACGTGTCTAAAAACAAGGGAAACTTAAATCTATTAAAACGCTACTTAATATGTTAACAAGAAAACATTTTTTGCTTAAAATGATTTCACCAAATAAATATGATGGTATTGAAATAAAAGTGAGATGCAACAGCACTACTCTGGTAAAAATCTCGGGCACACAGCGCTCCATTATGGGCATTTCAAGAAGGCAGTACTATGTCATCTAAAAGACAGTCATGCAAACAGTGGTGCATTTTAGGTTAATTTCTTCCTAACCTGCATATTCATCTCTAGTCTCAGCTGGGCTTATTCTGCTGTTTGTGAAACAGGGAAAAATGTAGTAAAGGCTCATTTTCCCTGCATGATACGAATGACAGCTTGTGCTCCTACCTCCAGAAGGTTGAAAGGCCAGATGAAAAGGCTCTCTGGGTGCACTAATTAGTAGGCACTAACATGACATTTTCTTGATTCTTGGGTCAGTGGGTCAAGACTGGGAATGAGGGATGAGAAATATTGTGAAATGCTCATGAAAATACAATGTTAAGGTCGGGTAGGGAGGGTTGGTTGGGCGGAACTAAAGAGAAGGTGCTCTGTCATTCCAGGAGTCTGTATTGGACCCTTGTTTTGCTAAGTGAGAGTTTGTAAACACCAAGATGAAGGAATATTGTTCAATTACTCAATAAGCCTAATTTTCTATTTCAATTGCCCTTCTGGGAAAAAAAAAAACAACTAAACTACAGTGAAGCCATATAACATTAAAGAGTGCTTAAAGTATGCTTACTTTAAGCCTAAAAATAAAAACTACTTAAATTTAGCATATGAGATACAAAGTCACATAACTTTCATTATGAAAACAGATCCCTATGTTTATATTTCTGCCTTATATGTAAATATGACTGTTTTAGAAAGCCAGGAATTATGTCATCAAACATAAAATCTGTTTGCATTTTTGTGCTTCTCTGAATCAGAAACAAAATCTTCTGTTGCATGGCTCAGTTTAAGAAACTTGCTTTTATTAAGCGGTAAATTTTTACTAACATTTTGTTCAAGAAATTCCCATAAATAAATAATTTTCTTTGTTAAATTAGTAAAAATACTTTCTTCTAAAAACACATGTATATGTTTCAAACCCTCCAGTATATGTACACCATTTTTTTAAAAAATTCTGTTTACTAATTCAACAAAGAAAATTATTCTTCAAAGACCCTGCCAGAAACAGAATCAGGAAAATACTGCAAGAACACAAACACAGCTTTAACTTGGGGGCTTGGTTAATAGGCTACAGAGCCCCCTTTTTAGTGTCTGGTCCCAGATTGAATCAGGACATGTGGTAGAAATGAAAGTAGTTTCCACCTGCTGAGCTGTATGAAATGGATGAAATTATGTCCTGGCTCTAGTTACTTAAGGCTTCATCAAAAAAACCACCACCTTAATTGGCACGTTTGCCACAGAATCTGTAGAACAGGGAGAAGGCTGAAGACTCAGTAAGGTCACCCCTCAAAGTGCCCCCTCTTGAAGGCCAGGGAGAAGACAGCTTACACAGAGTCTGCTTCACGGAACATCATCCCTTCGACTGATCGGATGGTTTCATTACCAAGTTGCACAGTTACTTTTCCCAAGCACTAAATTCACAGTGAGGGGTAGTGCGGGGAGGGGAAAGGTGGATGCGCGCATGCACACACACACACACACACACACACACACACACACACACACACAGGGAAGTTTGTAATCAACTTTAATTCTAATATTTATGTCACTGTTGAAAAAGTACACAATATACCTAATACTGTTAGGACTTTTTTCTTCTAAATTTTGGGAAAACATTTTGAAAAGGAAGTTGGTTAATCAGATTTTCATGACAAAATGAAGCAAGGAATGGAGTCAATTTAATAAATCCTATTTCCTGACTACCACACCAGACCTCTTTTTTTTTTTTTTTAAGTCTGAGTTTCTTACGTACGTTGTCCCTGCTGCCTGGAAAACCCTTTTCTTGCTTTGCTCTCCTTGCAAACTAGTTTTTATCTACCTGGCACCACAGGACAGTGTAGAGCACTCAGCACGGTATCTGCCATGCATTTGTTTATTTATTCAACAGATATTCACTGAGGGCCTATGATATGCCCAGGAGTTGTCCCAGGCTCTGGGATTCAGCAGGAAACGCAACAGACGAGAGCCAGCCTTCATGGAGCCTGCATCCTATCCAGTGAGGGAGGCTGACAATAAAAACATGAATAAATATCATGATTTCCGAAAGCATCAGTCCTTTAACAAACAATACAGCAGTGCGAAGAGGCGGCGCTTGACGAGGGTGCCGTGCAGAGAGCTGGTCAGAGAAGGCCTCCCTGAGTGGGGCGGCGGGGAGGGGAGCTGGACCGGGGGGTAGACACCAGGAAAAAGGGTTGCAAGAGTTCAGTGCGGCTGAATTCATACTGGCAGGGGGTGAACAAGGACTGTTTTTACGCCTATTTTTTAAAAAAAACTTTTTAACAGTTAAAGCCTAAGGCACTTGTGGCCCAGATGGAGTAACAGGGAGCAGATTTACCTTCTCACTTGAAACAACTGACAAGATAAATAACTGCACAAAATAACATGGGGAAAATGGTCCTCAAGGCATTAGCCCTGACACAGTGGCTCACACCTATAATCCTAACACTCTGGGAGGCCAAGGCAGGAGGATTGCTTGAGCTCAGGAGTTCGAGACCAGCCTGAGCAAGAGTGAGACCCCTTCTCTACTAAAAATAGAAAAAAAATTAGCCAGACAACTAAAAATAGAAAAAAATTAGCCAGGTGCGGTGGTGGCATGCACCTGTAGTCCCAGCTACTCGGGAGGCTGAGGCAGAAGGATCGCTTGAGCCCAGGAGTTTGAGGTTGCTGTGAGCTAGGCTGACGCCACCGCACTCTAGCCCAGCAACAGAGTGAGACTCTGTCTCAAAAAAAAAAAAAAAAAAATACTGTAAGTAACCAAGCTTATGAGAGTGATACAATGCACATATACTTAAAGTTGTTTTTAAATTAATAGAAATATGTTCTATGTAAAGTATCATGTATAAAATAAAAATGTACAATTTTAAGGCCAGTTAAAATTGTAATCATTATTTTAAAAGTATTTAAATGATAACAATAATAGCAGTCAAATGATAACAATAATAGCAAGATAACGAAAAAGATTTTCATAGCAGTTCTTATATGCAGGCACTGTTTCAACCTCTCACTCATGGTTATGACTCACTCACTCCTCACAACAAACCTATAAGATGGGTACTATCGCACCCATTTTGCAGGTAAGGAACCTGAGATTAGGGAAGGAAATGGAGATATTATGTAATTTGATCATGGTAGCGCTGCATTTTGAATCCATCAATTTGGCTCAGAATCTGCCTTCTTGACCACTGCACAATACTGACTCCCAGAACAGACCCCCTTAAATATAGTCCTACTCGTTGGGAAACTAAACACTTGGAAGTGAGAGAAACTCAGACACATCCTGGAGTGATGACGATATCTTCTATCCATTCACTTACCAAGCTTCTGCCCTTTGAAAGGGGATTTGCAGGAACACAGAACTTGGAAGTAGGGGAGGCATGAGGTCTTTGTTCCCAACTACTTCAAGCCTGTGCTCCTCTCACTCCCCTGAGAAAGGTAAGAGGGACAGTGAAGAACCAGACATCGGGCCGGGCGCAGTGGTTCACACCTGTAATCCTAGCACTCTTGGAGGCCAAGGCGGGAGGATTATTCGAGGTCAGGAGTTCAAAACCAGCCTGAGCAAGAGTGAGACCCCATCTCTACTAAAAATAGAAAGAAATTAGCTGGACAACTAAAAATATATAAAAAAATTATCTGGGCATGGTGACGCATGCCTGTAGTCCCAGCTACTCAGGAGGCTGAGGCAGGAGGATCGCTTGAGCCCAGGAGTGTGAGGTTGCTGTGAGCTAGGCCGATGCCATGGCACTCTAGCCAGAGCAACAGAGCAAGACTCTGTCTCAAAAAAAAAAAAAATCAGACATCAGTCTATATAAAAAGCACACAACTCTGTAGAGCAGAAGGCTGCTTTTTTATACGACCTCTTCCTGGCAGGGTCTGTGTCTACTCCAATCCCTGAATCTCCTTACATTGTGATTCCAAATCTTAGCTTGTATGGTTTTTACTATAAAAATTATATGTAGTTACGAAAAAAAATTCAAAAAGCACAAAAGAATATAAACTGAAAAGTTTAAGTCTCTTATATAAGAGACTTGTGTAAGTCCTTGCCCACTCAAGAGGTTATCTTAAATATCCTCTCAAAAATTGTTGGCCGGGCGCGGTGGCTCACGCCTGTAATCCTAGCACTCTGGAAGGCCGAGGCAGCTGGATCGCTCAAGGTCAGGAGTTCGAGACCAGCCTGAGCAACAGAGAGACCCCGTCTCTACTAAAAATAGAAAGAAATTATCTGGACAACTAAAAATATATATATAGAGAAAAAATTAGCCGGGCATGGTGGCGCATGCCTGTAGTCCCAGCTACTTGGGAGGCTGAGGCAGGAGGATCGCTTGAGCCCAGGAGTTTGAGGTTGCTGTGAGCTAGGCTGACGCCATGGCACTCTAGCCCGGGCAACAGAGCCAGACTCTGTCTCAAAAAAATAAATAAATAAAAAAATTGTCTATACACATACAACTCTGTGTGTACAAATGTATATTGAAGTTACTTAATTTTCTTACACAACTGGAGACATACCATACAATTCCACCACTTTATTTTTCCATTTAATACATCTTGGACATCTTTATTTATTAGTATATTTTGACATACTGTACCTCATTCTTCAATAGCTACATAGTACTCCTATGTATGGTATAATCATACATAATATTATGTATGATATTATTGTATCATAATTTATCTAATTAGGATTTTAAGGTGAACATTAAGTCGCTTACAGTATTATTTATTTATTTTTATTTCAGAATATTATGGGGGTACACACATTTTAGTTACATAATTTGCTTTTGTACAGTTTGAGTCAAAATTGTAAGTGTGCAGTGTACATTACACAGTTAGTGTGCATTGTACTCATTAGGTGTGAATTTGCCCATTCCTCCCCACTTACTTGATTTCCTTTGAGTTTTACTTCCATATGTGCACATAAGTGTTGATCGATTATTTCCAATTTAGTATTGAGTACATGTGGTGTTTGTGGTACATTGAGTATTCTTTTGAAACTTTAGTAAGAAGAATGGTCTCCAGTTCCATCCAGGTTGTTACAAAAGATACTAGATCACCATTGTTTTTATGGCTGAGTAGTGCTCCATCATATACATACACCACATTTTATTAGTCCACTCACATATTAACGGCCACTTAGGTTGTTTCCACATCTCTGCAACTGTGAATTGTGCTGCTATATACATTCGAGTACAAGTGTCTTTTTTATAAAATGTCTTTTTTTCCTTTGGGTAAATACCTAGTAGTGGGATTGCTAGATTAAATTGTAGGTCTACTTTTAGATCATTGAGGTATCTTCATACTACTTTCCATAGAGGTTGTACTAGTTTACAGTCCCACCAACAGTGTATAAGCATTGCATTCTCTCTGCATCCTTGCCAGCATCTGTTATTTTAGGACTTTCTGATAAAAGCCATTTTCGCTGGAGTTAGGTGATATCTCACTGTTGTTTTGATTTGCATTTCCCTGATGATTAGAGACAGGAGCATTTTTTCACGTGTTTGTTGGATCACAACAAAGAATCCAGATATGAATCCATCCTCATATTGCCATCTGATCTTTGACAAAGCAGACAAAAACATACACTGGGGTAAAGAATCCCTATTCAATAAATAGTGCTGGGAAAATTGGATAGACACAGGTAGAAGGCTGAAACAGGATCCGCACTTCTCACCACTCACAAAAATTAATTCACGATGGATAACAGACTTAAACCTAAGGCATGAAACTATAAGAATCACAGAAGAAAATGTTGGAAAAACTCTTATAGATATAGCCTAGGCAAAGAATTTTTGAAGAAGACCTCGAAAGCAATCACAACAACAACAAAAATAAATAAACAGGACCTGATCAAATTAAAAAGCTTCTGTTGAGCCAAGAACACAATCAATAGAGCAAATAGACAACCTACAGAATGGGAGAAAATATTTGCAGGCTATACATCTGATAAAGAGCTGATAACCAGAATCTACAAAGAACTCAAGCAAATCAGCAAGAAAAAAAATCAAACAACCCCATTAAAAAGTGGGTAAAACATATTTATAGTCTTTTGTTATAATATAAAAAGAATATCCTTGTTCCTGTGCATGTATGTACATACATACATAGGATAAATTATCAAAAATTTTTGCCAGATGTCCCCCCCTCAATGTACTAAGTTACACTGTCACCAGTAGAATATGAAATGTCCAGCCCATTCTGATCAACATTGGCTATTAGTCACTTTGGCCATTCTGGTGAGTGAAATGAGACTTAATTGGGTATATTTTCAAAAGTATGCAAACTTACATTGGCATAAGTTTCCATTCCAACTATCTCACATAAAATTACACAGAAGTCCAACCTACCTGTTATGCTTTCTACTACTAGAGATATCTTTCCCTCAGAGGTTTCTAGAAATCCCTCTGTATATAGCAAGGGAAGCTGCATTTAATTAAATAAATGTATTAAGGCTTCCATTTAAGTTTGCTTAACAAAACACAAATTATTTTGTTCCTCTGACTAAATTTTTGCCACGGTTCTAGAAACATTAAGTCAATAGAATTTAAAAAGAAAAATAAATGCCATTACTTTAAAGGGAAGATTCTGATTCCTCAGTGTGGTTTTTATTAAATGTCAGAGCCAATTTTTTTCCTTTGTGATAATATCTCTGAAATTACACTGGAAGTCAATGATAAAATGTTTCAAAATGTGGGTTTATACCTGATTTTTCAGAAATATACTTCAGAAATAAAATAAACTTCAGCTAAGGAAGGGTTTAACCTATATATTCCAGGTTAAATGGTCTCTCTCTTCCAGATGCTTATATCTTACAATATTATTCACTTCCAATCAAAGCAGCAAAAAAAAAAAAGCTTTCCTTATAACAGATTATAAGTGTCCAATAAGTAACTCAAGTGCCTGCCAAATGCAGATGGGGATTCTATATACAAATAAAGTGTTAAGCTTCAGTGTTCCATACTAGCTTAGGTCAGTATATTGTTAAACTAGGAATCTGAGATATATCAATACACGAAGGACTACTATTTGCTAAGAATATGACTTTTCATATATATATTAGAACAAGATGCACCAAATATTAACTCCAGGCTTGAAATCAACACATTCTCCTTCTTGAGTAGAAATAAGCAATAAAGATAAAATAAAATAAAGTAGGTTGTTATTCTGCCATAAAAAGTTACATCTCTAAAAGAGCCATTTAAGGTTTCCCTGTTATGAGCCAGATTCTCAACAAGGTATTCACAATACATACAGTTTTTATGAGGGGATGTGGGTAAGAAACCCTCTAACTGTAAAGAATTAGTATGATGTTTGATTACTAAGTATATTTACAGTTAAAAAAATTAGTGTAAAAATTTGATTGTTTCCTACTCTGAGCCTTAAATCACTTTTCCTCTAAGAAACAACTCAGGAACAAAATGGTGGGTGGGAAACCTAAAATGGCAGCTTTGCATCCTTAAAAGCATTCAAATTAGAATAAGAAGCCAGGGGCTCCAAGAAGAATGCCTTCATGAAGAAAATAAATATGAGTAATACTAATTATAATTTATAAGATTTTAGTGATAGTGTCAAAGCATTTGCCTTTCTCAATCAAGAAAAAAAAGGTGCTTAAAATTTTCAAGAAAAACAAATGAAACTGTAAATAATGTAAAGGTTCAAATATAAAGCAAACGAAATATAACATTATTTGGTACAGTTTCTAGAATAAGAAGAAGAGTGTCCATTGACATAATTCTTGAAATATTTTCCATTGAGCCTTACAGATTTAATAATTTATAAGGGAACATTTCCTTCTTTACAGTTCTAAACACATTTTTTGATTATATAGTGAAAATATAAATAAATATATATACACAAATACATATAATTATACTAATGGAAATGTTAATTATGGTGCTCGGTTTTTAGAGTCAACCTATATAACACAGAAGACAATTATTTTACAGAACATATTGTAAATATTTTAAAAACCTGTCAGTATAAAAAAACATGGCACACCAAGCAGAAGATAGGAGATGAACTGGGGAGGGAATGGCTGAAAGGAATTGAACGGGGTGCACTTTCTTATCTTAATAATTGTTAGTCAAAGAATACTGCTAAAAGTTGGTGGGTGAAGAAAGAGGTTCAAGTTGCAAAGCAACCAATAGAAAAAATTATAATGTCAATTTTTTTTAAAAAACTGATGAAATTAAAATCATACACAAAGTAAAAATTGAGTGTGGAGAGAAGGTGAATACATGGGTAGGTAAGCTAAAGTCACCTTTCAAAGTGGAGGGACAATGGAGATATTTGAAGATTCAGACATCAAGAAATGGAAATATAGATATGTTATTTATAGTCATTGTGCTTTAAACAAACCAGCAACTTTTCAACTAAATTCCAGTTCTGGAGGGTTCTAGATAAACTTTATTTTTTTCCTTTTCCATGTTTATGTAGTGTTGGAATGTTTCCACACACATATATTACTTTCAGACATCCTAATAATGATGTAATCCCTGCAAAATGTTTTAAATCTTTCTGATTATAAATAAAAGATTTCCTTGAGTTTACTCATATTTATTGGGTTACAGGATTACAGATATTTATAGGATTCCAGGTTTTCAGTCTAAACCCTAGTACTGACTAATTTTAGCTATAGCTCCCTGACTAATTATTTGAGTACGAAAAGTCTTCATTTTTCTCCTCTTAAGCTGTATCAATATGACACAAAACCAATCGATCAATTCAGTGTGAAGGAAAAAATGCACTCAAATACATCAGGTCATACATGCTGATTGGCTACCTAGTTTTTCATTTGTTTCAACATCATATAACATTAACTTAGATTTTCTACGAAATGTGAATACTGACAGTTCTTTGCTTACCTGAGTTGTGACAATAAATCATGTTAAACAATGAAACATTCTGGAAGATAGCTGCTATCATATAGCTTTATTATTCTCCTTTACATCCTGCTTTGAAAGAATGTAAACAGACAAATTCTATCTCCAGTATGTACTAATTTGGGCAAATCTCTAAATATCTTTGAGTCATAGTATCTTCATTAATAATAAAAAAAAAAGAATGACAAAACAGGGTCTACTCTACCAGATTGTTGGATAATAAATGTCTTGGTGCTTTGTAAGATACTTTGAAATGGCAGGAATAATCACTGCAAATTATGTAGAGGTCAACAAAGTCTCCAGCAGGAAATAGAGAATGGCTTTCATGGGCATTTCAGGACAGACTTCCTCACAGACTGCTTAAAGAAGGGATTTGTGGTTGAAATAGCCTGTCATACAGAGGAACACAATAATCCATCTTTTTTCTCTCAGAACTATTTAGCAATAGATTGTACCTCCTTATCACAAGCCCATGGCTTCGGCGAAAAAGACCAACTCTTCCACCTGCTTCCAAAATCCTCCAGAATCTGCTCCAAGCCATCAACACATTCTTGTGTTCCACAGCTCTCCCGGAGTAGCCCACCACAGCCAACTCCTTCCTGAATCCTCCCCGCTCTGGGTACCACCTGCACAGAGCTGGCCCACCTTCCTCAGTGTTTCTGCCCGTGCGTGAGCCTCTCTAGACCCAGAACTCCTATCCTGCCTTCCTTTCCACATTCAAGTGAAATTCTACCTCCATTCCAGAGCCTTCCGGAACTTCAGGCATCAATGTCTTCCTCCCCTTTAAACAGAAGCACCTAAATGGCACAATCATATTATTTAAAGTATAGTCACAATCTCTAATTTTCAGCATTACCAAACGTAATTCCTACTGTTTCACATAAATATGTATTATATGCCCCAGATAATCTGTACTTTTAGAAGAATTTTTTTAGGGAAAAATAATCATTAAGAGGAGCCCAAATGATGTTTTGAGAAAGTATCTGTAATATAGTACTAACTGAAAAAGCAAATCTGTCCTCTCTTATGCATACTATTGTGTTTTAAAATGAAGCATTTTGTACTGAGTATAGGGCAGGTAGATTTTTATACTTCTCCTTTATAACATACTCACAGTCCCTTAGAGCAAATCCATAGCCTTCGTGGTGCTTATAGACTAGAAACTAAGAGATAGTAAGACAGTAATCAAAACAATTCATAATTATAAGGTGTGACATTAGCTGCTGCTTCTGTCATTGTTAATACAGAGCACAGCAAAGTGCCTGGCACACAGCTCAATAAGTATCTGTGGAAATGCATATGTGAATTTCATAAGAACTTGACATTTAAAATGAGTCATCATCATTATGTTTATTCCAGTATAACTTTAGAAATCAGAAATTTGATTAAATCATTTCTCCTGATTATAGGAGTAATATATACTCTAGTAAAAATTTTAGATTATAGAGAAAATTATAATAATTTGTAATCCTACCAATCAGGCATCATTTTGACTTTGTTGTCTTTCTAGGCATATTTTAAATAGTCAATAGCATAGTGTGAATAAAATGTTGTATCCTGCTTTTTCGGTTAGTACTCTATTACAAATACTTTCTCAAAACAACATTTGGGCTCGTCTTAATGATTATTAAGAGTCCAGGATATTTTCCCTCAAGAGCTGATGCTTCCGAATAGACCTACAGTAAAAGGGGACAAAGAGGAGGGCAAGCGTTGCAGGCAGAACAGGTACAAAGACCCTGAAGCAGCAGGTGAGGGGTGGAAGAAGCTGAGTGTGGTACACACAGCCAGTGAGCACAGCGTCTCTGCAGGAGGCTGGAGAGGGAGCAAAAGGCTAATTCCACGCAACTGCTCAGCAAGTATTAATTGCCTACCACATGCCATGCTCAGATCTGGCCACAGGAGATACAACAGCAAACGTGGAGAAAGTCCCTAACAGAGCTTCCTTACATTTTAATGGGCTGGGGGTGGTGGAGGGTGTTAAAGACAATCACACAAATTAATGCATATTAGCTGATGGTAAGTGCTATAGAGAAAAATAAACCAGGACAATGGGGACAGACAGGGCCGGGATGAGAGGGTCTATGACTATTATATGGAGCAGTCAGGGAAGGTCTTGATGGTAAAATAATATTTGAGCAGAGACCTTGCATAGTTTTCTATTCCTTCTGTAATAAACACAACATCCCTATATTACCTCACAGGTTTATAGGTCAGAAGTCCAGTGGGTTTGACCGATTTTCCTGTTCGGGTCTCACCAGGCTAAAATCAAGGTGTTGGCAGGGCTGTGTTCCCTCTGAGCGTTCCTGCAGGGTCCCTGCGGTTGTGAGACTGAGGTCCCCATTTTCTTGCTGGCTGTTTGCAGGTCCTGGAGGCCACCTGCATTCCTTGTCTCATGGCCCCCTTTCTCCATCTTCCAAGCCAGCAACAGCAGCTCTAGTCCTTCTCTAACCTACTCTTCTACTTTCCTCTTCTATTTTTAAGGATTCATGTGATTACACTGGGCCTACCCAGATAATCCAGGATAATCTCCCTCATCTCAAGGTCCTTAACCTTAATCACATCTACAAAGTCCCTTCCTTTATTACATATATAATGTAATATATGTAAATATAATATCTTATATTTAAGGTAACATACTCAGAGGTTCTGGGGATCAGGGTGTGGACACTGGTGAAGGTCCATTATTCCATTTACCACAGACCTGAAGGACATGAGGGTGGGAGTCCTGAGATTCCCCTGGGCAGGAGGGGACGGTGGTCCAGGGGGGTGGTGCTGGCAGAAGGAAGAGCGATTACTTGGCATGTCTATGTGCCTGGAGTGATCAAGAGAAAGAACAGTTAGAGAGAAGGTCTGAGTGGTGATGGGGAGAGGTGAGTGAAAATATAACCAACAGGACAGGCAGATGACTGGATATGGGGTTGGGAAAAAATGAATAAAAGAGAAAGAGGAATCAAATGCAATGGTGATGACTTTGGCCTGAGCAAGTGGCAGGATGATGGTGCTTCCATCACTGCTGAACTGGGGAAGATGGCATCAACCAGTTACGGGGCAAACAAGAGCTCAGCATTGGCCATGCTAGGTTTGAGATGCATATTAAACATCAAGTGGAGATATTGGGTAGGACAAGTCTAAGGATGAGAGACGAAGTCTCAGCTAGACACAGAAATTTAGGAGTCATCAGAGTATGAATGAAGACTGGATCTGATCACCTAGAAGAAAGAAGTTTATTTAGAGGTCTTCAGATCATATTAGGGTTTATGGTTTTATCATTTCAGCAACAAGAAGCCTTTGCTTCATTTTAAATGCCGTCCTCTTCCACATTAAACATTTCTAGCTCCTACAGCTGTCCTTCTGATCATATGGTTTTCCGGTCTTGCACTATAACTCCTGGAATAAAATAGTTTTTCAATGTTGTCCCTAAAATGTTGAATCTAGGACTCAATGAAATACTAGTATTTCCCAATAATGAATGGATCATGTGCCCAAAATCTGTTTTTCAGGTAGTTTAAAACTTAGCATGCATTTTCCCATAGAATCAGTATAAAAGATAGTTGGTTTTAATGTCAACCTATAAAAAAACTATAATATACAAATATATATTATGTACAGACAATATATTGTATACAATATATACAATATACAAACATACATAAATTACAATACTGATATTATTATTTCATACATCAGATTTGCAGTATTAAACAGTGGTATAGAGTTTTAGTTCTTGAATCAAACTGCCTGGGTTTGAATCTTATGTCTTCTACTACTCTCTTCTGGGTGCTGCTAATACTCTATGATTTGGAGCAAGTTTATAAGCCTCAATTTCCTCACCTGTAGCATGGAGCTTACAGTGGTGCCTATCACATAGGGTTGTTGCAAGGACTAAATGTAATTATCCATGTAAATCCTTACAACACTGTGTGGCATTTAGCAAGAATCCAAACAACATTACCTATTCATAACATTACTGACATCTAACCATAGCTACAACTATTTCTTTAGCAGTGGGGGTGGGGGAGCTGTTAATAGATGGAGAAAGGGAAAAATGATCGTGAGAGTAATTTACTGACCATGTGCATCCGCGGGGGCTGACCCTGCAGTGCACACTGTGGCGGGCTTCTGCCGATGCCCACACATAGCCCTGGACTCCTGAGTGGAGCCGTGACTGCCCTCCATTTTAGCTTATGCTTCTGCATCTGCACCCTGCGTTCACCTGAATGTTTTGGAAACCATATCTCAGTGTCAGCTCATGATGCCTCTGAGGTCAAATAAAACCCCTAGGTCTTCCACAAGGGTTCCTGAATAGGTAATTTTCAGATCTGAGGTCAGGCTCTATAAATGACCTGTTAAATACTATCATGTTAGTTTTGATCCATTATACAAGGCTGTTGAAACTTTTCTGAAAATTCTGTCATCCAAAACATGAGTCAGTATCCTTGCCAAGCTGTGTGTCATCTGTAAATCTGAAGTGCCTGCCTTCGTGTCTTCACCCAGGCCCGAGTGCTCACTCTACAGCCTCCAGCTGGCATCCCTGCCACCCTGGCCCTGCAGCAATCTACATTTCACAGCAGCTACAGCGGCCCTTTTCGGTCTCACATCAGACCCTTCCTCACTCCCCGACACACACTCCCCACTGACCTGGCACAGCCACTCCAGCCTCCTGCTCACTGTCAACTGTAACAAGCACATTCCCCACTATAGGCTATTATGGTGCTTTTTCCTCTACCTCTGCTGTCCCCAACCCCTGGCCCGTGGACCAGTACTGGTCCGTGGCTCGCTAGGAATCAGGCCACACAGCAGGAGGTGAGCAACCAGCAAGCGCAAGCCAGGGGAACTTCATCTGTATCACTGGCATCACCACACAAGCTCCGCCTCCTGTCAGATCAGTGGCGGCACTGGACTCTCACAGGAGCCCGAACCCTACCGTAAACTGCGCATGCGCCTGTGAGGGATCCAGGTTGCGGCTCCTTAGGAGACTCTAATGCCTGACGGTCTGAGGTGGAGCTGAGGCGGTGATGCTAGCGCTGGGGAGCGGCTGCAAATACAGATTATCATTAGCAGGCAGGTTTGACTGCACAATAAATGTAATGCGCTTGAATCATCCCAAAACCATCCCCCTGCCGCCAGTCCGTGGAAAAATTGTCTTCCACGAAACCGGTCCCTGGTGCCAAAAAGGCTGGGGACTGCTGCTCTACCTAGAAAGCTTCTCCATCATTTTGTTCAATTGCTGTTCCAAGTCACCACCTCAAAGAGCTGTTATCCAAGCTCCCATCTAAAACAGCAACTAGCTGCTCTCTATCCCCAGACCTGGCTTTACTTTTCTTCTGTGCATTTACCATTTACCATGGTCTGGCATAAACACACACACACACACACACACACACACACACACACACACACACACACACACACACACAATGTTTGCTGGCTGGTTGGTTGATTATCTGTTCGTCCATTAAATTATAAGGAACTTCATCTGTTTTGTTCACTGTTATATCCCCACAGCCTTAAACAACACCTGGAAACAAAGCCGGTTGAATCCATGAGATACGGGAGGAGGGGAAGAAACGGTGCGCAGGTAATTGAGAGCTGGACAACCAATTGGGAAGAACATGACTACACCTTCGCCAAGCTCAGCTATCTTACAGTGAAAACAGTAAAATGATTCAGTTTTGCTAGAAAGAACAACCAATAAGTTAGATGTGATAGAGGCAGACTGTGCAGCATAAGATGGTTTCTAATAAGAAGGTGGTTTTAGTTGGTCAAAGAATACTGTTAATGAAGTCCTGAAAACTATGAAAACAAAGACCTTTTATATAATAATATTTTTATTATATAAAATTATTTATTTTTATTTTATAATAAAAAAGAAACTATCAGTCTTAATAATTTGTACTGTGAGCTATGTGATATGGTGGAAAGAGTGTCAGTCTGGAGTTAGACACACCTGACGCCCAGATCTGCCGTCTCCTTGGTGTATTTCCTTATCGATGTTGCTGGTCCACTTTGACCCTTAGTTTTCACAAACGTAGATGATAATATCTACTTTCCTAGGGCTGGTGATGAAGTAAATAAATAAGACAAGGTATATAAAGCCCTTAGCACATGGCCTGGCACATGTTTGGTGCTCAATAGATTGGGGTATCTCCCTGAATACAGGAGGCGCCCCCTCCCCCATTTATCCGCGGTCTCAGTTATCCATGGCCACCCACAGTCTGAAAATATGACATGAAAAACTCCAGAAATAAACAATTTCTAAGTTTTAAACTGCATGCTGTTTGGAGTGGAGTGATGAAATCTTGCACTGTCCCACGCCATCCTGTCCTGTCCCACCCTCTGTCCAGCGTATCAACGCCGTCTACACTAACCGCCTGTTAGTCCCTTAGGAGCCACCTGAGTTACCAGACTGTCATATCACAGTGCTTGTGTTCAATTAACCCTTACTTTACTTAATAATGGCCCCGAAGTGCTAGAGTAGTGATGATGGCATACTGTTATAATTGTTCTATTTTATTATGTTATTGCTGTTAATCTCTTACTGTGCCTAATTTAGAAATTAAACTTTACCACAGGTATGTATGTATAATAAAAACATAGTATATATAGAGTTCGGTACTAGCCCCGATTTCAGGCAACCACTGGGAGTCTTGGAACGTATCACCCAAAGATAAGAGGGAAACTACTATATTGTTGGGTTTCTCGTAAATCTAAATGGAATCTGAAGCTATTAATAGCCTTTATTTCTCCAAAACACCATCCAGTACTATGACGTGCTATGCTTATTTCTGAAAAGGGACATTCTCATTAACAACCTACGTAATTCAAAAGATCAAAAACCGCAAGTGTCCTCTCTCTCACACACACTTAAATATACATACATATGTGTGTGGATGGATAGATAGTTATTTCTTTAACCAAGACAGGGACAAAGCATAAGCTTGGGTGGCTGAGAATTACTTGTTTCATTCATGACGCATCACGCTCCTTTCTCTGGGCATCTGGAAGAGGAGATCCAAGATACTCTTGTGTTCTCCCACGGCTAAGCTTATGGTCTTTACTGGACCCCAGAAGGGGAAGGCTGCTTGAGAACAGCAGTGTGCAATATGGCTGCCAGCTTCAAAGCTCTGCCGCTGGGCTGTGAAAGCCAGGTTGAGAGCAGGCAGAGAGGGACAGGCTCCGTGCACGCAGACCATTTTGTGAGACCTACAATTGCCTCCCTCCTCATGAGAGGGACCCTGTTCTTGTGGAGGGAAAAGCTTTTTCTGTTCTATGGACAGGTGTTAGAGAGCATGCATTCATGGTTTTTAAAAGCCTACTTACATGAAGAAAGTAAGCTCTTAAAGATCACGGAATACTCGGCCTTCTTTCAACACTTAGAATTTTAATTCCTAAAAAAAATACTTACCAGGTATTCTACTCTCCTGGGATATGGTTGGTTTAAGAATTGTTGCACTGTAAAAATGATGTGGATTCCTTTACCCAAATATTTTTGGGCATTTTTCATGTGCTAGACACTGTTCAAAATGTCTGAAGTCTATCCCTGAAGTTAGGTGACAAAGAGCTCTGTCCTCATGAAATTTACATTCTAGCAGGGGACACAGAAAATAAACGATGACTATAAAAAATAAGACCACTATGCAGTAAGTTTTAGAAAGGATTACCTGGTTTGTGGAGGGGGCAGAATAAAGCCAAGTAAAAGGGACTAGGAGTGCTAGGGGAAAAGGTTGCAATTTTCAATAAAATGATTAGAGAAAGCAGCGTTGAGGAGACGGTAAATGTGGAATTTAAAGTTGTACCGCAGAACGTAACAGGAATAGCCTTTATTTATTATTTTTAATTTAAGTTAATCTACTTAAAAATGCCCTACTATACAACTTTAAATATTCAATACTAAGTTTATCCAATAAAAAATTTACAACTAAATTTCTGTATTAAACCAATGACTGCCTCTTCTACAACTATATATAACCAACATCCAAGTCAAAGACTTTCAGAGAAAGACTTTCAGAGAAGTTGGGAGTCTAACGAGGCTGGGCCTCAGCATGAATCACTGTCATTCTTCATGTAGAATCAGCATTTCTAAACCCATATATAAGGAACTGCTAAAGGGAGAGAGAGGAAAAGGCCATTCTGAGAGCTTCTTGTATTGATTTCTTTTACCCCAAACAAAGAGATCCTCCTAGTTACATGATATATCATAATCACTTAATTTGTCTGACTGCTTTAAAGAAAGAACAATGGATTCAAGAAAAGGTGTTGACTTGCAAAACTATAATCATTTTGCAAGTTTTTCTGTTGCTTGTATGGGTTGCTCTCCCTTAGTAATGTGACATGTGCGGTCTCTACAGAAAAACTGAAAATGCAAAGCTCTAATTCATGCCATTCCCAAGAGTCTGAGTTAAGTCTAAAGCAACCAACATTTGAAAACTCTTACATTGCTCCTGAGGGTAGGAAGGATAAAGCTTTTTTTCAAGCCTCACTGCTAGGTTTAATGTATTAGACATTCACAATTAAATCACCTGTATCACCTGAATATGAATATTTTTTTCTTTCTCTCTGCAGTGTTTCTGTACAGACGGACAGTACAGCTGTGAATCTCCTGCTGAGCATCTTCCCACAGGCCAGGACACACAGACTTCAAGGAAACTTTTAGATGGGCAAAAACGGTTCACAAGACAGGGGACTAATACCTCCAACCATGATTAATGCCTTTATTTTCCAAATATTTGTTCTCTAAGTGACCAACCCCTCTATCCCTCACCATAGCTTTGCCAAAGCTATCCTTGTATACACTAAAATTCTCAATATCACTGTAACACGGACGCATAAAAACATTTTCAGAGAGGTGAGCTTCTTGGCCCTCAGGGATTAATTGTGCATCCAATTTAAATATAGTTGAGAGTAGGAAAGAAAATTTATATCAGTTTTAGTATGTAGCTTTTCGTGGGAGGTATCATAAGAATAAATTATCTGAAAAGATACATATGAATAATACAAAACGTATAAGGGTGATTTCTCAACTAACAGATGAACATGTAATGTACTGATATTATTTGTTTGACATAGTGGCACCAACCTGAAATGATTTATTTTTTATTTTTAAAAAAATAAAAGCAGTCTACAGAGAGTATACTTTTGTTTCATTCAGTAAATACATGTACATAATAGTATATGTACATGTATGTGTATATTCTTTATAAAAGAAGCTGGGAGAAGAAAACATCAATGTTTTGGAGGGATTATAGACACTTTTCTTCCTCTTTGTACTTTTCAGTTTTTCCCTGCACTTTTCCTACATTGTATATGTATATCTCATATCATTTTTTAAAATTTTGAGTGAAAACACTCTATGATGAGAAAAAATAGCTGTGAATCAAAAATCCTGAGTTCCAGATCCCTCTCTGATACTTAGCCACACAGAAAAGTCACTTCTCAGCTCCATGCCCGCTCATCTGTAACATGAGGGGGTGACCCGGTGCTTTCTAGCATCTTACTATTTTACTTGTGTATAACAACTGTGTATTGCTTTGTCATGTATATGGCTCAAGTCCACCCTAAAGCAGAGACTGTGCCACGGTTTACACATTGCACAGGACAAATAAATGCTAGCACACTTATAACTAAACGTGCATGTTCACCTTACCATTCAAACCACTATCTTCAGGATCAGATTGTGTTCAGTTAGTTGTCTTAGTCTGTATCTCTCAAACAGCAAATTCAGTTCTCAAGGCAGGACAACGCTATCCTATACCCTACCTACCCCACTTTACTTCTCCATCCATTGTGCAATTTCTGGTTATGGAATCAGAGAGCTCTATCCAATGTCAGCCCCAGGTTAATCCGGGTGAGAAGGCGGTTTTCAAAAAGGCTTGACCACACAGCCTCTGCTCATTTTTCCTGCCTTCTCATCCTACCAGCTTTTCCAAAATCTTCACCCCTCTGTCTCCCTTGGCCTGAAAAGGAATGCAATAAAGGCTACATGTTGCTATCCACCTGGATTCTCTTGTTTCTAGATGTTTTCTCTTGCCTTGGAGGGACACATAAAACATTCCACTGCTAAAGGCTATAAGCAAACACTTGTCCTCACTCTCAGGAAGGGATGGGCTTGGACAACAAGTTGCTATTAAAAAAATTCAGCTAGGGCCGGGCGCGGTGGCTCACGCCTGTAATCCTAGCACTCTGGGAGGCCGAGGCGGGCGGATTGCTTGAGCTCAGGAGTTCGAGACCAGCCTGAGCAAGAGCGAGACCCCGTCTCTACTAAAAATAGAAAAAATTAGCCGGGCATGGTGGCACATGCCTGTAGTCCCAGCTACTTGGGAGGCTGAGGCAGTAGGATCGCTTGAGCCCAGGAGTTTGAGGTTGCTGTGAGCTAGGCTGATGCCACGGCACTCACTCTAGCTTGGGCAAAAGAGTGAGATTCTGTCTCAAAAAAAAAAAAAAAAATCAGCTAGGATGTCCATGATAATGCAACACATAAATCAGGCCTTTTTAAAGGCATTTTTATGAGGTTGTTGTAACCATGGGCCTCTACAGTACGGGAAGGGTTAGTCAGGCCTGGAGCCTGTGACCTGTGTAGCCAGAGTCTGCTTTGGGAGGGGAGCCCCATCAGCAGGCTACTTGGCCTGTCTCTTGGCTTATTGTGCAAAAACACACTGTCCCTGACAGGTGAAAAAGAGATTGTTTGTTTCAATTAAATCATTACACCTTAGTTTTAATTATTTTCCTAATATCTAAATAATCCTGAGTTAATCTACTATCGGGATCTCGTTAATACGGTTTCTAAAATACAGTAAAACTAAAGTGACTAAAATGACTAAAAGTCAAAACACTAAACCAAACATCACAGAAGCAAGTCAAATGAAGCCCTCTCACCATTTTCCTGCACGGGTTTCTTTTTGATTACATGATATGACCCCCAAACGAGTTCTGTACTTCTTTTAACTCAAAGATATTCCCACTTCATTAACACAATTCTTTATTTTCTACTTCTTTGTTATTACCAAGGAGAAATTCCAGGCTTTAAAAGATTCAAATGACTTGTACCTGAATCAGACCTGGACTCTCGCCTCCCCACATGCCGATTTACATGAAATCTCTTAGAGTTTCTCTGCTTCCATGAAATACGGACGCCACTGCCCATCAGGCCCAGGGCTGCCTCTTTGCACAAACAGTCCAAAACAGTTTTCCTGATCTGTTTCAACTTGAAGTGTTGTCAATATATGGATTGTCTTGCTTTCTAATTCAGTGAAAAATCTAGTTTTCCATTAGTCTCTGCCTTTCTAATTTTCGATACAGCTTTACTAAATGTAATTATTAAAGGCAGATTCAAGAAAGCAATTACTGAGCTACTGGTTTGTATCTCTGAAGTCTTAATAAGAGGCAAAAAGTTGTAATTGCACTAAGAGTATAAAATAAATTTTTGTATAGATTAGACATATACACCCTTAAATTTGTATATGGGGAGACATATTTAAAACAGTATGTATAAAGGCATTCCCACTTAAATCACACTTTTTAACCCCCATTTAAACTATTCAAAGGCAGTGCAGTATGTTTTCAGAAAGGCCACATTCCGTTCTTTCTCTAGGAGTCCGTGACTTTGGTAAACCACTTAACTTCTCTGGATCTCCTTTTCTTTCATCTGTAAACATGTGAGAATGTTAAACTAGATGGTCACCACGTACTCTTTCAACTCTAAAAATCTATGAAATATTTTTTTTTTGAGACAGAGTCTCACTCTGTTGCCCAGGCTAGAGTGCTGTGGCGTCAGCCTAGCTCACAGCAACCTCAAACTCCTGGGCTCAAGCGATCCTACTGCCTCAGCCTCCCCAGTAGCTGGGACTACAGGTATGCGCCACCATGTCCGGCTAATTTTTCTATATATTTTTAGTTGTCCAATTAATTTCTTTCTAATTTTAGTAGAGATGGGGTCTCGCTCTTGCTCAGGCTGGTTTCGAACTCCTGAGCTCAAACAATCCGCTCACCTCGGCCTCCCAGAGTGCTAGGATTACAGGCGTGAGCCACTGCACCCAGCCTAAAATATTTATTAAATTCCTACGCTATGCTAGGCTCTGTACTAGACACAAGATAGAATAAGATATTATATAAATTCTAATCCACAGCTTTAAGAGGCTTAAAATTTAATAAAGAAGACATGTAAACATAATTAATTATAAAGCAATAGGTAAAAGTGCCATCCCAATGATATAAACTGAATTATCTCTCCAAAAAGTCTTAAAAAGTAGCTGTACATGCAAATGGAGGATACAAATTCTCATTTTTAGTCATCCAAATTATATAATTCGGCTTTCTCACTAGAGGCAAATAGGGGATTATTCATTATATGGTCACTTAACACTGGTCTTAGACAAACAACAGACCCTGTGCACAGAGCCACTGCCCTGTTATGGACTGTGCATGCCCCCCCTCCCCCGACCCTGCCCCCATCTTTATATATTGAAGCTCTAACCCCCATGTGACTGTATTTAGATAGGGCCTTTAAGGAGGTAATTATGGGCAATTAGGGTTAAATAAAGTCATAAGGGTGGGGCCCTAACCCTGTAGGACTGGTGTTCTCCTATAAGAAGAAGAAGAGACATCAGAGATCTCTCTTTTTCTAAGTGCAAACACAGCAAAGGCCCTGTGAGGACAGAGAGGGAAGGCAGACATTTACAAGCCAGGAAGAGAGACCTCGCCAGAAACCAACCCTGCGGGCACCTTGATCTGGGACTTCCAGCTTCTAGAACTGTGAGAAATTCCTGTTGTTTAAGTCTTTTCTACCTTGTTAGGGCAGCCCAAGCTAACTGCTACAGTCCCTAAACCAAGATGCCTCTGAACATGTAATAGTCATGTAGCAATCATTTAATCATCCTTATCTCAGTTTGGTGATATTATTTACTAGCTCATGAGAGGCACAGGGAGCGGACTGTCATCATCATCTTACAGAAGAGAAGATCAGATGGGGATCAGAAAAGTAAATGACTTTTCAAAAGCCTCACAATGGATCTGGTAGTCTGTCTTCCAGGATACGATGGGTGGGCCTTTCTGCAAACTTAACTGTTGCATAAGGCCAAAGGAAGCTTCATCCTTGCAACCTTTCTTGTCCCAGAAAAATCTTCACTGCCCTTGGCGATGTCCCTTGGTTTGTCAGCATCATTCAAAATAGTACCTAGTATTTACCTTGAACACCATGAAGCTACTGCAACCATTTCTAATTCTATCTTACGTTTATTTAGTTGACATGTGAAGAATGCAGCTTCATGTTTTCTGTGTTATTAGATTTGGGGCAGGGTCCTTATACCAAGGCCTAAAAGTTTACGGTGAGCACCATCACCACCATGGTTTGAAGGTATACCTGCAAACTTAAAGCCAAACCGCAGTGGCTGTCTTCAAATCTTCCTTCCTGAAGGACTGACAACTGAATTTGCAAGAGTGAGACCCCGTCTCTACTAAAATTAGAAAGAAATTAATTGGACAACTAAAAATAAAAAATATATAGAAAAAATTAGCCGGGCATGGTGGTGCATGTCTGTAGTCCCAGCTACTCGGGAGGCTGAGGCAGGAGGATGGCTTGAGCCCAGGAGTCTGAGGTTGCTGTGAACTAGGCTGACGCCACGGCACTCTAGCCAGGGCAACACAGTGAGACTCTGTCTCAAAAAAAATAAATAAATAAATAAAAATAAGGAAGCATCACGATCAAGGCTCAGAATAAAAGCTTCTCAAATACAAAAGCACAAAACATTATAAACATAAAACCCGAAACAGTCACTTTAAAGAATTAAGAAAAGAGAAATATTCATGTTCTAGCTTTCTGAAGCCAACGGAATAAAGCAGGCCCCCCGTGATGGACCTTAAGGGGGGACACAGGAAATGTACCAGAAGACACCAACTCCACAGAAAGGCTGGGAACAAAAAGCAGAGATCCAGATTTCCCTGGAAACAAAGTCAGAAGCGCATTTCCTCACGCAATCGAATGAACAAGTCAGGTCTGTGGATCCAGATACTAATAAAGAAACAAAAACCAGACATAGCAGAAAGTGCTGTGGGTTTTGTCTTAATTCTGATATTAAGTAGCCATGCTATCTTGGATACATCATTTACTCTCACTTCTGGCTGTAGTTACTTTATTTATTTATCCAGTAAAAATTTATTGATGACTTTTATGTGTAAGATGTGCTGGATGCTGGGAATACAGTGAACTAGGGGCACAATGAGCCATCGGACCGTGCTCTGCGGGGAAAGACAGAGCACTGAGAGAGACGGGACAGGAGAGCCTCATCAGGGCTGGGCCTCTGAGAAGGTGACCATGGAGCCCAGGTCTGACGCCTGAGGAGGAATTGAGGGGGGAGTGGAGGGTGGAGGTGAGGACAAGGCAAAGAGGGAAGGTTAGTTTAACAAAAGAACAGACTCACATGAAGAACTGAGACTGCGAGCCTGGAGCCCAGGGGGACCGAGGCATCAAGAACAGCTAAGGCAGGGAGAGGCCAGATGACACCGGGAATCATAAGCCACAGCACGGACTGGTGAGCCATGAGAAGCCTCCCAATGAGCGTAAGTGGGAACTGACCCAATGCGAGGGTCACGGATGCTGGAGGGTCAGAGTAGGAGGGGAAGGCGGAGGCGGAGGTTAGCACAGTAGTCCAGGGGAGATGAGACACACAGGGTGGGTGAAAGCAGGCAGATTTTACAAGGTGATTAGGCGGTAGAGTCCACAGGACTTGGTGCTGGGGCTTAGACACGGAGGCTGGTAGAAGGGAGGAGACCAGGGTGACTCCCCAGTTGGCGCCCTGGAAGCTGGGTGTAGAGTGGTGGCTGTCGAGAAGGAAGTGTGAACGAAGACTAGAATAAAGAGGTTAAACCCTCTAAAGTCTTCTCCAAAGTTCCCTTCCACCTCAAAAACACTGTTTCTAATGTTTCACATAAGCATTTTATAATTACACTATCATCAACTAAAAAGCAAAGTCAGTCATGTAACAATTAGAAAGCTGGGTCTTTAAAAGTTTAAAAAGAAAGTGGATAGTTGGCATTTTAAAAATGAAGTCACCAGGACCTTTTAAGAACTTTCTCCTAAAAGGCTGTTCTCCCTTCCCCATCCATGCAAGACCAAGAGAAGGCTGCTCTGTGGTTGAGATGTGCGAGAAAAACCACCGCAGGTCTGCAAGGCACTGGTCCCAGGAGGGAAGAGAGCCGGCTAGTGGTCCTCCGCCTCAGCTGCAGTATGTGGCGCCCCCTCGAGGACAAAGAAGGAAGTGCAACTCCAGCGGTTTGCAGATGTTCCCAGAGGAAAGGAAACAAATCAACAAAGAGTGAGGTGGGAGGTGGGGGGTGGAATACCAGAGTAACCACTGAGATCATTAATCCATTGAGGGAACTGGATTTTGAAAGAGAAGTAGAGCTATTTGAGTTGTCCTATGAAGAAAGAATACTGCAAGAGAGACCTTTGAGGTCTCCAGATTAACTGTACATGTCAAATGTCCTGACGATAGGATTCCGATAAAGATGGACCAGATCTACAATATCTGGGTTAGTGTTCATCAGGAGGAAACAATGTATTCTATTTATGTCTGGGATTATGTGTTACAATGAACAACTTTGGGATCCAGTCAACCATGTAATGACCAGGCTGCTGACATGATTTTGAAGTATCAGAGGTAAGTACCAACGAGGGGTCTGGTTCTTCATCCAGCACATGAACGGGAGAAGGGGACAACCGTACACAGGAGCACACGCACCTGTGGCCTATTCATGCATTGCAGGAAGCACCGTGAAGGCGTATGTGAGGACAGAGAAGGTACTTTAAACAAGTCTTAGGGGAAGGGGCAGGTGGGGAAAAAAGGATGATATCCAGAGCACAGTTTTTCATGTACAGAGTGAGTATCCCTAATCCAAAAATCCGAAATCTGAAATGTTCCAAAAACTGAAACTTTTTGAGTACCAACATGATGCTCAAAGGAAATGCTCATTGGAGCATTTCAGATTGAGCTTTTCAGTTTTGGGATACTCAACTGGTAAGTATAAAGCAAATATTCCAAAATAAAAAAAAAATCTGAAATCCAAAACACTTCTAGTTCCAAGCATTTCTGATAAGGGACATTCAACCTGCATCTATTAGCAGCATCCCCTCCCACCTCCACCTCAACTGGATCAAAGGAAAAGTGGTCAGGAATCATCCACTCTGGAGCCTCCATTCCCAACAGAGCCATCCACTACCTAAATTCCTTCTCCCCTCTCCCTCCCTCCCTTTCTTCCTCCTTCCCTCGCTCATCAAAGCCTGTCTTCCCTCAGGCTGGGCCTTGGAGGAGCAGTAGGGACGACTCTAACTTTGAACTCCTTCCCATATTTTTATAACCTTAGTCTTGAAATGAACAGGTAAAGAACTTCAAAAGCAAAAATGAAAACAAAAGGCAATAGAAATGGGGATGGCTGTGAACAGAGAAGTAGCCTGGGCTGCAGAACAGGGAATTAGCCTAGGAGAGAGGAGGTCTCAGGACATCCCCACACAAAGCAAAGAGAACCTTAAACACTGAACATCACAGTGGTAGGATTAAAGTTCTAATGCAACTTTGTTCCAATGGATTTTTTTCAATTAAGTTTCCCATTCTCAAAGTAAATTTTATCTCTGGTGATTTTCTTAACTTCCTAATCTTCTCTCTTTACAGCTGTACTCCTAATACTAAAGTGATGGTTCACTATTTATAGAATAAACTGATATCTTTCTGCCTTGAGCCTACAAGCTCTCAATCCGCTCTGGCTTCAAAATTGCATTCCTCATTAGTGAAAAGCATGCACTAGAAAGAATTATTCCATTAGGTAGTTTGTGGAAGATAACCATGCCAATGTAATGTAACCTTGTCATTACTACAGGATCTGACTGTAGTAATAAAGTCATTCCTTCAGCAAGTATTTATTAAGTACTTTCCCTGGGCCAGACTCTGAGCTGGCATACAGTGGGCAGCAAAAGAGACATGGTCTATCCCCCATGGAACTCAGGGAGGAGATAAATTAACCAATTATAAGCACATAATTATGACTAAAATAGGTGCTAAAAGGAAACGTAGATGGTAGCCAAAAATCATTTTAATAGGGAAGCCTGGCAATGAAGGACCACCCCAGATATGTGACACTGCACTCTACTCTCGAAGGCATGGCCAGGCTAAGGCAACCGTCCTCACAGGTACACACATGCTCAGGTGTCTGTTCCTGTCACTTACAGCTCAGATCCTGGAGTTACCTTTGGAGACTGAAAACCCGGGTTCAAATTCTAGCTTTCCCACTTACCAGCTGTATGACCTACAGTAAATTATTTAAACTCTGAGCATCATTTTTTTTCATCTTTTAAATAGAGACAATAACACTACTTTTTCTGCAAGGATTTAAATAAGTTCACATTTATGAAGCACAGAGTATGGTGTCCAGCATATGGTCAGCACTCAATCAATAACAGGTACTGCAACTTTCATGGTCTAAGTGTCCCTGAATTTTTGTCAATGACAAAATGACATTAAAATCATTTAAACTAGGATGTAATGAGATATCATAACCCCTCATTCTAATATATCGGAATGCCTTTTTCTAGCTTTGGTAATGAAGAATCTACCAGAGTGCTCTTGGGATGTGTGTCCTTTGGTAACATGGTAATACTGTATTTCTTTTCAAGTATTTAAGACAATTTCATATGTGGAATAATATCTTTTTATAACCTAACATTTTGAATAGGTAATACAGTCTTATGGTTTAAAAATGGAAAAAGAAAGACACACAGTGAAAAGTCTCCCTTGCGGTCCGACCACTTTCTGACCAGGTCCCACACTTCGCTCCCGCTTCCGGCGCTCGCTGTTAGCGGATCCTTTCAGTCCTGCTATGTGCACATTCGAACGTGAGTCTCATGTCCTGCCCTTATATACAAAAGGCAGCACATTACACACGCTGTTCTACCTCTTGCTTTTTCACATAGCAGGGGGCCTCGACGATCTTCCCGTAACAGGACATCGAGACCTTCCTTTTCTTCCTTCTTTTGCTACATAATAGTCTATTGCATGAATACAGTTATAATAAATGTCTTCATGGTTTCATCTCTCTCTGGACTGACAAACTTTCCTAATTATAGCTTTGGCAGGGGTGATGGAAAAAAATGGGCAGAAATATAATATTTTCATTTATCTTAATTGTTCTTAGTCAAAAACTAATAGCAACTAATTATTTTTGGTATATTTTACACAACCTATACAATCACTATGCTACAGTTTACAAGAATAGTTTTTCCCTTATATTATTTTAAAACATCTGCTCTGTATTTTACACATAACAGGATCATTTTCCTCCGTGTTTATATGGGAAAAGTGCCGGCTGCTCCGGTGTCCAATCAGTTACCCCGAGGAGATGTCAGCTGTCAACCATGTCTGTTGCGGCGATTTCCCTCTCCTCTCTCCCTGCCCACTCTGGGTGAGCTGTCAAGTTTCTAGTTTCTGACGTGCATTTACATCACTCAATGACATCTGACAGCGGTGAAAGGCCACAGAAAACTGCTTATTGATCAGAGCAAAACTAGTTGACGGAACAGATGAGGTTGTATCACAGAAATGCAGCCACATTCAGGTGATGACATTTTGCTCCCCGTACACAAGAGCTTAATGGAATACAACTTCATTATATCATGCCACTTGTGCTTACGGCACCAAGCCCATCTCCTGACTGTTTCGTCTAGGTGGTGATGAGGACAATCTATTTGTCCTGGTTTCAATGTGTTGCTAACCTGATTTGTTCATGAACACTTGCAAACTACTTGTGAATCTGTCCTGACAAATATACCAAGAGACACTGAAGTCTCTATCTTACCAAAATCTAATTGTGCTGTCCTTTAAAAAAAAAAAGAATCACCATATAGTGAACTATAACTGCTCAGGTATACTTTCAAGTTAAACTTTTATACCATTGTGTTAAGAAGTTTAAATGGATATTTCTTTGATTTTTGGGCCATTGTCAGGGAAACAAACAAAAAATTGGTAACTTGAGACATAGTCAAAATTTACTTATAAATGGGAGAATTTGGCTGTTTCCAAGAACTAAGACACCATATTAAGGCCCTCTGCATACAAATCATTCATTATGCCTTTCAGTTTTAAAGATAACAATTCCAACCACTTCCCCTTTCCATTGCCAATGCAGATAGATGGCTGTAAAGTTATAAATCAGTACATGTCTGGAACAGGGATCATTAAGTCAGACAGACTCTTAATATTTTGCCATGTGCCTTCTCAAATATAAGAAAAGGAAAAGGCAGCAAACGAGACAGAATTACCAGCCCTCTGACTCCTAGGTGAAAGAATGCTAAAACTTTGCCCCGCTGGTTGTCTGGCTTTTATCTCTACTCCTTAATTCCTCCCTGGAGGAGGGAGTATTCTCCCAGATCACGAATTCCCACACTACCTTCACAACTTGGCCACATCTGCATTCTATCTAGACTTAATATTTTTCTTTCCAAAGACTTTTTACTTCAACAAGATTTAAAGAAAACTTTATGTCACAAATAGATAGGGGAATTCAATATCATGTGCCAGAAATAGAAGGTGACTATAAAAATAAATATTCATTTTTAAATTACAGTTCTTACAGAAGGTTCTAAGCCTGAAGCCACTCTCCTTTGCTTAGAAAGAGAGATTAGCAAACTAAAGCCAAGTTAAAGCCTTTGGAGAATTTGTTAGGGAGTTGGGGGAAATGACACAGGAATAAAAAATAAATAAATAAAAAGGGAGTATCTCTGTCCCTTGTGAAATCCACGTTATTCAACGTCCAGGCACCACTTCACTCACCTCCTGCAGCACTGGTGGCCTGTATCCAAACCCACAGATCGTGAGCACAGTAAGCTGAAGTCACAGGCTGGATTCACGCTGCCAGGTTCAAATCTCGTCCCTCCCATTTACCGTGTGGCCTTCCCTACAAGTTATTGAACCTCTGCGTGCCTCACTTTCCTCTCATCTATAAAAGCAGATACTAACAGCATATGAACCCGAAAGAATTGCTCTGAGAAGAAAATGACATTATGCATATCAAGTGCTTAGCATAGTATCTGAAACTAAGAAAATGTTCATTAGTTGTTAGCCATTATTATTCATTTCTTTCCAATCTCCTTATATAGACTTTCATTTATCAAAAAAAGAAAAAAAGGAGAGAGGACAGAAGACGCTCAGACCCCCGTCAGCAGCCTCCCAAAGCTTTCCCGTCCAAACTCACCCCGGCCCTGTCCCTTGCTTTCCTGCCAGCTCCTGGAACACCGCTCAAGCGCAGTTTCCTGTTTTATGTCTGGGCCTCTCCCTCAGCCCTGACGCTCCTTGAAGACAGAAGCCAAGTCTCCCCGGGCGTCCTCAGGGCCCAGCACAGCGCCCGGGCCGGCGCGCATCGAGTGGAGTTGGCTAAACGAGCGAACACCTGATCATCTCCCTTCTGAAGGCCACGCCAGCACTGGCCCGGCCACATGGGGAGGTTTATGAATGGTCTGACACGGCTTCTGACTTTTTCTTTTTTTCCTTTTTTTTCTTTAAAGGCTGGTCAAGTGAAGCAGTGGGAGTGGAGGAGGAACAAAGGAATCTGCAACTGGTTGTGATCAATTAGTATGACTTTTTTCTTACAGCACCAGCTTGAATAATGAAAAAAAGTAACAGAAAAACAGAAAGGTGCTAAATATCTTTATTTCAAAATGTGAGATTTTTCAAGAATACTATGAGTTTTGCCATTTCACAAATCATACCATATAAAATGCTTCAGCTTCATGTTTTGTGTTTTGAAGTTACTAGAATTAAAAATCTTCCTTTTTAATCACCCAGACCAAAATGTATGCCTTAGAGCTGCAGTCCCCAACCCCCAGACCACGGACTGGGCTGCAGAGCTCTGCTGCACCCCGACCCCAACCGCTCCATCCGTGGAAACATTGTCTTCCATGACACTCAGGAAGGCGTGGTGCACAGCGGGCGGTGAGTAGCGGGCGAGTGTGAGAAGCTTCATCTGTATTTACAGCTGCTCCCCTTTACTCTCGTCACCCCGTCACCGCCTGACCTCTGCCTCCCCCCACAACACTTCCCCATCCCCCATCCGTGGAAAAACTGTCTTCCATGAAACCGGTCCCTGGTGCCAAAGCTGGACTGACCAGTTGGCACGAGGAACCAGTTTCATGGAAGACAGTTTTTCCACGGGTTTGCGGGGGGCGCACGCAGGATGACTTCGAGATGATTCACCCGCATCACATTTATCGTGCAGTCAAACCTCTCTGCTAATGATAATCTGTATCTGCAGCTGTTCCCCAGCGCTAGCATCACCGCCTCAGCTCCACCTCGGATCATCAGGCATTAGGGTCTCCTAAGGAGCCGCAACCCGGATCCCTCCCAAGCGCATGCGCAGTTTACAGTAGGGTTCGTGCTCCTGTGAGAATCCAATGCCGCCACTGATCTGACAGGAGGCGGAGCTTATGCGGTGATGCGAGTGATGGAGAGCGGCTGTAAATACAGATGAAGCTTCAAGCTCACTTGCCTGCTGCTCACCTCCTGCTGTGTGGCCCGGTTCCTAACAGACCACGGACCAGTACCTGTCTGTGGCCCAGCGGGGGGACCACAGCCTTAGAGCACTCATGAATGCAGGGCTTCTGAACTATGGGCCACATGTTATTTTCCAAATACTTTTACTTCACACATTTTGTGTTCTAGGCCTATCTGGAAATAAAAAATTGACTCAGATCAGACCCACTGTGCTGTACTGACAATTAACAAGGCTCATGACAATGATTAAATATAATCTTGTAGGAGAAAGACAGAATGGAGATAACACAACCCTTAGGTTTTAGACATCTTGAAATTAGGTACCTAGAGGATGTCCAGAGGCAGACAGCCTGTAAGAAGTAAGTCAGGGCCACCACAGAGGAGGATCCTAGGACCAGGTATCTGCTGGCATTGTATTTACCCCCCAAGGCCAAGGTCAAACAGAACAAGAACGTGTGTGCAAGACATATCCAGGGGAGAGGATGGAGGGTCCAGATCCTGCATGATGAATTTGTGAAGTCCAAGGGGCAATGACAGAAGATAAATTCAAAACTGTCCGAGGCCAGGTAAACGTCAAATTGGAGTACGGAACACAGGCAGCAGCAGAGCGTGAGGTCCTGGACTTGGCAGGGAAAGGGGCTGGGATGCCCAAATGCCTTCTGCACGCCAGCCCCTCTGGACCAAGTTGATAGTCCCTAAATTCCTAGAATACTTCTTATCTCTGTATTTTGTCCCTAACCATACACTAGTTTTCATTGTTGTTTAACTACAATCTCTTTAAATAGCTTGTAAACTCCTATCAGAAAGGTATTACATGTTATAAATCTTCTACATCCTACTTATTGTCCCCACAATATAAGGCATAAAGTAGGAACACAATAAATACTTACTAAATGAAAAGAAAACAAGCTGCATTTTCAGAAATCCAAAACTTAGGTAGGATGTAATAGTTATTCATCATAAGTACTAATACTATTTTATCTTTTTAAAATATATAAATCATTTTTCCCTCTCAAAAAGCATTACTTATATTGGTAAAGGAATAAAAATTTGGCTCTTAAGTCTTTAAAAAGATTTTATTGCAGTTATGTTTTCTGTGGCACACCATACCATTTCCATATACCACACAGAACTGAAATTTGAACTTACTTTCCAATGCATAGACTTGCATGTTCTATTCTTAATTTTTTAAAAAAGGTTTTATATATCGCATTTTAAAAATTTGTTCTACACACACATGAAATCTAAACTGTGAGGTGATGCATATGTTAATTCGTTTGATTGTGGAAATCATTTCACAATGTATACCTATATCAAAAACATCACCTTGTACACGTTAAATATATATATACAATAATTATTTGTCAATTATACCTCAATAAAGCTGAAAAAAAACGGGGGGAATTGAGATTTTAAAAATTGCTTCTACTCAAGCCATTGGTTTACTCACCTGTGAGTTAATCAGTCCTACCAAGAAAAACTTGCCCTCACCCTGCTATGAGAATTATCCCTGAAAGAGCGTGTGCTGCTCTTGAAAATGAAAAGCTCACAGAATTCCTTCATCACTGTAAGATACGTACCTAGCGAAGAGTCAAGTAAGTGCTCAAGCAAGTGCTGAAGGAACTTTATATTATTCAACGGAAGCATTACCAACAGACTGTACATTAAACTACTTTTTTTCTGGAGCAAACGGTAAATTTCTATTGACTCGGCAATGGTTGAAGACATATGTTCACTCATGCTACTGCTGCTACTGCCGACGCCAACACTCCCCTTAGAACATGTTGCCAGAACCCTACCAACGGCAAGAGACTTACTACTCTACCTCCAAAGTCACTATCGCTCCCAGCCAGGTATATGCTAAAGACCACAGGAGTGACAGAGCAGAAGAGGCTGGGCTCTCCGGGTGGGGCAGAGATCTTGTCTCTCTCCCACCAACCACATTTGGCTTGCTTGCTTAGGAACAGGATGCCGTGTAGACCAATGATTCTCAATCTGGCTGCACATTAGCTACCTGCAGAATGTTTTGAAAACACCAATGCCCAAGCCTTCAACCAGACCAATTAGACCAGTCACTGGCAGAAAACAGTACGAACAGACACATCTACCCATCATCAAGATTTCACAGATATTTGTTTTTCCATAGTTATTTTGATTTCACTTTTTCTTTTTCTCTGAACAAACAAAATGTGATTGATTCAGCTAAAGCCCCATATTTAACCTACACAACAACACTTGTCCTCCTTTCCCAGATTAGGAAACTCAAAGCTGGAGAAAATCTGAGCTCTGCCCATAAACTCACAACTTGGAGTGCTGCCGTAGCAGCTGAAGCTCTGACCCTCTGACCCCCAGGCACACGGCTCACTGCACAGTACCACACTCCCTGCAGGAACTCGGATTTGGGCAAGAGTTTTTACTCTAAATATTATTAATTTAAAAAGTTATGAATGGAAAGGAATTTTGAGTAAGCCCCGTTGCATTTCAACTGCTAACTGTATTATGTCTTGCAGCCGATTTTCCCCTTGCCACCAGCTAGAACGTATCTCCAAGTTTATCACGCATATCAGGGAAAATAGGGTTGAAGGTGACTTAACACTGACTCTGTAGGAACGCACCTATGCCCTAAAGTTTCGCACAGGCTCAGTCACTCAGTCACCTTGAATCTTCCCCAAGTCATTCTTCACGGAAATAACATCAACTTTCTTCTGAATGGAAAAATCACACGTAAGTATTTCGGACAACAGATTACAATTTCAGCACCACCACAGCCCCCACATCCACACAAACACAGCTTTCCAGAACACTGGTACAACCTCCATTTGTATTCTGAAGAAAGCATTCTGCAGTGCTACTAATCTTAACATTAAAGCTTCATAAGTGAGCATCTTACTATTTCCCCCCCAAAAAGCAACAGAATACATAAAGTCAAATACTTTTACATTTTTGAAGGGGTGAACAGGACAGTGAACCCATAGAAAAAATACTCAGCTATTTAGACGATTAAGTCCCACTAATATTACTATATATGAAACTTGATCAGTTAGGACTATGAAACATGGTAAGACAGGAAACAGTTTCTTTTGTTTCAGAAGTTTCTGAAATAAAAGTTTCTTCTGTTACACAAAAGCTAAAAAATCTGAACAGTAGCCTAGTAAACAGAATACCTAAAAATACTTGTTAAAAAAAACCCTCTGGCGGCAAACATGCATGTGCTTGCACACACGTGTATTTATTCACTGCATGTTAGGTTTTTAAAAGTACTCTTATATTGTAATGAATAAATATTTGGAAAATATTTGGAAAAACTGATGAAATCCCCACAACCCCTCAAAAAAAGATTTCTAGCAATAAAGTTCTATAAAAGAAGAGCGATGTACACAAGCACAAAACGATCCCTTCCTTCGAGTTAACATATTAGTCTCTGCGTTGTCTTATGATTCTTATGAACACACTCAAACATTTTCATATGTACCTAAGACCTCATGTAAGGTAGTAAGGAAGCAGGATTGGGGAGAGAAAGAAAGAAGTTATGTTTTCTTAAACAAGCCTAAGAAAGTTTTAAAAACAAAAAAGGTATATACATTCTTGCTTACTGCTGGGAACTCTTTTGTTGAAAAAATTGTGATCATACTTAATTTTGGAAATTCCTTTAATGACAACTTTGATTTCCATTTAATGTACACAGTGACACCTACTGGCATACTGATGAGGCAATGAAGATGAGATGTGAAAATTCATGCACAGAGGCCTCTGAAATAGATATATATGCCTCCTGTAATATGACACTTTAGTTAAGTACACTATTCTAAAACACTGTATTGATCTAATACTAGAAAGAAGAAAGGGAAAAGCCCGCATGTCTGTTTTCAGTTTGAAGTTACGGATACCACTGGACTGACACACACAGGGTTTGGAGACTTGACTCTAGTGTTCAGTTCACATTTTCCAAAAGCCGTAAGCATTTATGTTTGGTGGTTAGAGTTAAACCTCAGACCTCACTGAGATCAATATGCTTGGTTGAGGACAGTCACATAACGTGATAATTTTTAAAAATCATATAAACCAAGAAAATAGTAGTTGGGGGAGTTAGCTGCTTTATAAACAAGCTGTGGTCTATCACAGAAACAAGACAAGACTTATAAGACTCTTTTTCTGACTATACATATGCTATTGTTGAATTTGGCTGGAGGGAAAGAAAGAAATTCAAGATGAAGCAGCTGGAAAAAATATGGGCAAGTGAGCAGAGCATCCATTAGAAATCTGGTGAACTGTAGGTAGTCTGACTTCAAACTAGAAAAAGAAGGTCTGGGGCCGAACAGAAGGTTCCAGAGATGGCAGGAATGGTGGCTGCCACAGAGGCCACCACTGTAGGAGATCCTTAGCCAGCTGCAACTAAGCTGGCCTCAGGCCAGACCAGACAGAATAACATGAACATATGCATGAAAAGTTCTGTGAAGCCAACCTGTTGGCAAAATTTAATTACCTTAAGAATAGGTATGCAACTTGTATGCCAAAGCTGCTCGACTATCATGGCTGTACTGTACTGCTATGGTTTCCAAGGTGGAATCAATAGAAGAGAGTGCTGGGATCAATTAGCAATGTCTGCCATGGGTGTGGAGAAGGGAAATCACAACACATGTGCCAAAGACCTGCAACCAGATTACCCTAAGATTAAAAACAAACAAACAAAACTTTGCTTCATAAACTCACCCATTTCTATACTGCTGCATTTTTTGTTTGTGTATTTGGTCTTTCTCTTTGTTTCCAAGTGAAATCTATTTTGAAAACAGCCCTATTGTGGCTCAAATAGGCAGAGGGGGGTTATTTGGATAGCTGGAGAGGCACAGTGAAGGCGGCAGAGACGGCTGCTGACGCAGGGCACAGTGGCCTGCACTGGAGTGGCTGGTGGAGCTCACGGAACACACTTTGCAGAAGTCTCCCCTGCCACGGGTGGCGGTGCATCTTCCTAGCTGAGGGCCTCTAACACAATCTCACCCTTCCACCAGAAAAGACTCTAAGTGAGGCTCCGGGTCAAATCACCAGGACCCAAGGTGGCCTACACTCTTGGCCCAAGGTGTGGGATATGAGACGGTGGGAATCGCGGGTGGGCTGACCTCTAAATCTGAACAGTAGTGAACCCTCCGCCAGTAAATCACTTGCCTTTTAAACCTGGTTCTAATGTATTTCACTAGAAATGACAACGATGTTAAAATTAAGACATGTTTTACCTAAAATTAATGAAATTGGGTAAGCTAATCAACGGCTAAGTTGATAGTTAAAGTTGTCCCCTAAGTTTATTCTCTCCTCTCTACTTTTCTGTCTTATAACTTTTCTATTAAAAATACTTTTTTAAAACCATGAGAAGGCTGTGCAACCATGTTTGTTTTTACTGTGTAAGAATGAAAGTTAGATATGAAGTTTTAAAAAGGATAAAATAAAAAACAGAGTTAGTATTTTGGCTGAATAATACTGATATGAAAAAAATTTCCCTAACAATATTTTATCTTTAGAAAGTGCTGTTAAACTAAAATGAAGTGATACACTGAAACTTAATACTTGTAGCTAAATAAATGTATTAAATACAGATTTACTAAAGATTATTGAAGTTAAAAGGCTTTGTTCTATTTTGGAAGCTAGACCACAGCATAATAGTTACTTCCCATATATTTATCTCCTCCTGTTTTTATGCAAATGTGCATTTGATACTCAGAATCACTTAGAATTCAGATTATACTTAACCACGAGGTACTAGGCTACTTCTCTTCCTAGCCCACTTCCTTCTAAAAGCCTCCCTCCACTAGACTATAAACACTTTGGGGGCAGAAAATATACCTTATTCTTCACTATATCACCAAGCAGTACTAAGATAATGTCTTTTCTATAGCAAATGTTCACTTAAAAAATTGGCTGAGGCCGGGTGCAGTGGCTCACGCCTGTAACCCTAGCACTTTGGGAGGCCGAGGCAGGAGGATTGCTTGAGCCTAGGAGTTCAAGACCAGTCTGACCAACATAGAGATCCCATCTCCACAAAAAATAAAACAAATTAGCAGAGCATGGTGGTGCATGCCTGTGATCCTAGCTACTCAAGAGACTGAGGTAGGAGGATCCCTACCTCCTTGATTGAGGTTGCAGTGAGCTATGATGACACCACTGCACTCTAGCCTGGGGGACAGAGCCAGACTTTGTCTTTAAAAAAAAAAAAAAATGGCTGAGGGCATTATTTGTAAGAGAAAAATACTGAAAACAATCCAAATGCTCATCCAAAGGAGACTAGTTGGATAAACTATGGTTAAACTATGGTACAATCACATAATGAAGTATGATGTAGCTACTAGAAATGAGGAGGATTCTTATAAACTCATATGGAATTTTTTCTAGGATATATTGACTGAAAAAAATAATCAAGAAAGAAAAGATTGGCCGGGTGCACTGGCTCACGCCTGTAATCCTAGCACTCTGGGAGGCTGAGGCGGGTGGATCGCTCAAGGTCAGGAGTTCGAGACCAGCCTGAGCAAGAGCAAGACCCCGTCTCTAGTAAAAAAATAGAAAGAAATTAGCTGGACAACTAAAAATATGTATATATAAAAAAATTAGCCGGGCATGGTGGTGCATGCCTGTAGTCCCAGCTACTCGGGAGGCTGAGGCAGGAGGATCGCCTGAGCCCAGGAGTTTGAGGTTGCTGTGAGCTAGGATGACGCCACGGCACTCTAACCCAGGCAACACAGTGAGACTCTGTCTCAAAAAAAAAAAAAGAAAGAAAGAAAGAAAAGATTATATATATTATTTGTTTATTAAAGGAAAAATAAGGGATGGAAATATAATAAGAGATGGAGCTAGATATATTAAGGATAAAGAGTATGTGTGTGTGTGCAAAAAAAGAAACACAAGAAATATAAACTGGAACCTAATAAAAATGATTATTTATAGACATGGGCATAGAATGGAAGGGGAATAAGACTTTTTCAAAAATACCTTCATACAGTTTTGGGTTTTGAAGCAAATACATGTTTTAGATATTCATAAATTTAAATTTAAATCAAAAGAAAGGGGAAAAAACCCACAAATGGAATATAAGCAGAAAAAAGAGCCTTACTGTATATAAAATTGATTACATAACAATATATGGCAAATAATTCCAGTCACTTTTGAACACAGTACTCTGATTGCATAAACCTAATGGAATATATTTTAAGACAAAAAGAACCACATAAAAATCTTAAATTCAGTTTAGTACATTTACTGTTAAAATAGCTTTGTCTTAAAATGCTGAAATTATTATGTATGACGAAAAAAGATATAAAACTAAATGTAGTCATAGCTTAAAATATGTGTATATTCTCATACTTTAAAATGTATATAACTATAGATTGTTATCTGTAACTATATATTATATATGTATCTATTATGTATACACACATATATAATAAGCATATGAAAGCATCTAGAAGCAATGATAAACCACAGCACATCAACCACCCAGATCTTGGTTTCTGTGTATCATTCCCCACTAAAAGGAAGCAGAGGTCCTTGGAAAATTCTAGAACTGCAAAAGTACAAGGTGAATCTATGTATCTTTTTGGACAGAAACCAAGAAATGGTAATCAAAGACAAATGAGATCGTCTCAAAAGACCACAAGAGCCACTTAAAGGAGATGCCATGTGACAAATCTGAAACAATTTGGGCACTGAAATGAATAATGACAATAGTAGAAAACACTTCTAATTTGAAAAGCAAAGACAGCAGTCTATAGAGATACAAGGAAGGAAGCAGGAAGGGGAGAAGTTCCTCTTTACAGAAGAATGCCAGCTAATAAATGTAGAAGAAATGATAGAATTGGAAAATTACTATTTTGCAACTATCCATGTAATAGCTTATTCAAGCAAAGACCATTACTCTAGTTAATCACCTGGTCAAAGGGATGAAATGTTGTAATTTAGGGGCGAAAGTAAAAGCACAACTTACTTTCCAAAAGGTTCATCCAAAAAATATGAATAAATAAATAAAATGTGTGTGTGTGTGTAAAAACAGAGACAAAGAGAGAAAAAGAATATAAAGCGAACATGTCAAAGGGTTAACTGGTGAATCTGAGTGAATAGAAGTGATCCTGTACTATGTTTTCAATATTCCTTGAGTTTTAAATTTTTCAAAATTAATCATTGGTGGGAAAAACAAAAAGAAGTCTGCAGTGAGAACTCTCCATTTTGAAGGTCCTCACTATGTTACACACTTACACCTCTGACCTTATAACCCTCCCCTATTCTGACACTTACAATTCCTATTTCACTGAGAGAAGCACCCTTTTGGTCACTAGACAGTCTCCAACATAACACACATACTTCATTTTTATATGTTTGTTCATAAGTCAATATCTAACAACACATTTCTTCACAGAAACATTAATTTTCCTGGCCAGTCCAAAAAGTCTATTCGTGAATAATACACCAGAACACAATAAAAAGTTTTTCTATACAAAAATGAATCAGACCAGAGTCGATTTAATTTTTAATAAAACTTGAAGATCCAGTGATGCTTCTCCAGAATAATAAGAGGCCTTCTTTGTGAGTATGCATGATTGCTAGAAGGGCAGTCAGTGTGGGAAGAGACAACTGAAAATTGTGCGAGGTAATGCAGAATTTATACTTTTAAAAAATAGATTTTAGTTTATTTTTAAAAATGAATACATTATCACAGTAAAAAGAAAAAGCAAATAAAACAAAGTGAAAATTCCCCCATTTTACCTCCCATAAAACAGCATTTTCCTTGGGTAACCATGATTATCAACTTGGAGTGTGTGTACCAATAGAAATAGAATTCACTGGTATTTTATCCCACGAACAGTCTCATACATACCATTTTGTAACTTTCTTTTCTTATTTAATGCTTAACCTTAGAGAGTTCTTAAAGTTACTTATTAATCATTGCTTTTTAAAATAGAATATGTTAATATTAAAATAAATAAGATAAGCATTTTACTTTTACTTATTTATTTATTTATTTTTGAGACAGAGTCTCGTTTTGTTGCCTGGGCTAGAATGCCATGGTATCAGCCTAGCTCACAGAAACCTCAAACTCCTGGGCTCAAGGGATCCTTCTGCCTCAGCCTCCCGAGTAGCTGGGACTAATTTTTTGTTTCTATTTTTAGTTGCCTGGCTATATTTTTTCTATTTTTAGTAGAGACAGGGGTCTTGCTCTTGCTCAGGCTGGTCTTCAACTCCTGACCGCAAGAGATCCTCCCACCTCAGCCTCCCAGAGTGCTAGGATTACAGGCGTGAGCCACCACGCCTGGCCAAGATAAGCATTTTAAAGTCAACACTCTTAATTTCAACAAGGAAAATAAAATCCTTAGGTAAAAAATGTTAGGTAAAGTTTCATAAAGTCAAAAATATTTGATATGTAAATTCTCAATTTGAAAAAGCAATGTGCAGAATAATTACATATGATTTCACTTTTGTCTAAAAGGCTATATACCAAACTATTACCCCTTGAGAGGTGAGACAGCGAAGAAAAGAGGCTTTCAGTTTTTACTTCACATACTTAAGTATTATTTAAATTTTACTTTATAATCCTTGCAGGGAAATCTTGAAGGGATGAAAGTTTTAATTAATAATTATTGTTTCTGAAAAGGTACAAAAGGATTACAGTTAAATTCACTATTCAATTACAACTCATTTTCTCAAAATAATTGGTTATGGAAAATTATAAAAAGGAAATTATCTGTTATAGAAAGGAAGCCAAAAGGAATATTGAAATATCGAGGACTTAATTGTCAAAATAGGGGCTATAAATTCATGCTTTAAAAATCCCCTCTGAATGGAAACCTCTTCCTTACAGAGAAGAGATGATGGAATCAGAAAGTTACCATTTTGCCGACAACAGAGAATAAACCTATTCAGGCAAGAATCATCAACATTTACTCATTCAGAAAGGAAAACATCTGATGAGGAACAAATGTTTTATATTTATATAATGTCAAAGTGTCTCCCCAAATGTTACTTACTAATTACAAAAGGAAAAATAGTAATTATACAACAGAGAAAACCAACAAAACTTAACCAAGTGGTCAAAAATAGCATCACTAGTAGGGGCGAACAGATACCATGTGTCTCTGGATGTGATAATCTAAGAAGGACACAGTATCACTCACAGAGTTGTCCAGCCCCAAATGCACCATGTAAAGCTATCTATCAGGAACCATCAGGTGAAGCCCAATTGAAGGACAGTCTAAAATAACTGACCTTTCTCTTACAAAGTGGCACTGCATGGAAGACAAAGAAAGGTTGAGAGTTCTAGAATAAAGGGAACTAAAAAGACATGACGACTAAATGTAATGCATTATTTGGATCCTGTACCAGGAAAAGAATGTTACAAAGGACATTTTGGGACAACTGACAAATTTGTGATATAGACTGCAAAGTATCGTGTCAACTTTAAATTTCCTGATTTGACAATTTTATTGTGGTTAAGAGAATAACCTTGTCCTTAGATATTATGAAATAATGAGCAATAAAAAGGCATAATATACACAATCTACTCTCAAATGGTTCAGAAAATTACACACACACACACACACACACACATGCATACATATATACAGGCTGAGTATCCCTTATCTGAAATGCTTGAGGCCGTAAGCGTTTGGATTTTTGGATTGTGAAATATATTTGTATTATACACACTGATTAAGCATCCCTAATCCGAAATCCAAAATCTTCCAATGAGCATTTCCTTTATTTGAGCTTCTTGTCAGCACTCAAAAAGTTTTGGATTTTAGAGCATTTCGGATTTCAGATTAGGGATACTCAACCTGTATATATCTATACAGACAGATAGGGGTGTGTTTGTGTGTGTGTGTATGTATGTAAAACAGAAGTAGACAGGAGAGAAATGATAAAGCAGGGGACAATGTAGCAAGATGTTAAAAACTGATGAATCTGGATATATGGAAATGAGAATTCTTTGCGTTATTCTTGCAACTTTTTTGCACATTTGAAATTATTTCAAAATACAGTTATAAAACAAGGTTGTCCCATTACAGCTACAATGAACCAGAAGCAGGCACAGGGGGCTGATAATTCATTTTCCATTTTGAGGGAATAGAGTTGGGAGAGCCAGGATCACCCACTGCTTGAAATTGGGGAATGTTACAGCCACCCAGAGCTGTGCCTTAAATAAAGCTGCATATCTGAGGCAACAGGAGGTAGTTGACATAGCCAAGAAACAAAGTATTGCGCAAAAATCCTGTTGGCTCATTCTGGATCTGCAATATCCCCAATATATTAGAATTTATTGAGTATTATGAGCCAGACACACTTCTGAGCAATAACTCATTGAATCATCAAAATAATAGTTTAAGTTAGATACCATTATTATCCTCATTTGATAGATGAGGAACTGAGGTATGGAAATGTTGAATATTATGCTCAAGATAACACACAAGCAATCTGTAGTGCCAAGATTTGAGCTCAAACTGTCAGGTTTCAGAGCCTGTACGTACTCTTAGCAACTGTGCTATACTCTCTCTCTAAGTGATAGGAGTCCGGCCTAAACTAGAGACCAGGAGGCTGGGACAGGACAGAGAGGATGGAAGTCCACCAAATCATCAGACAAGGTTAATATAAGGGGTGGAGGGGGGGTGGACTCACATTCAAAATAAGCCTGTAGACTAAAATTCTAAACCACATGAGAAAATAGTCAACAAACAGTAACTGGAAAAAACTGCAAATAATTTAACTGAAAAATTTAAAGAACATTTAATCAGCTGAAAGGGATAAAGAAATAAAGGAAGAAAAGACATTCATTAGAAAGGATAAAAAAAAAGGCAAGTCAAATGAAACATATACAGGTAGGCAGGAAAAGAAACCAAATATAAATCTTATATATATGAAAAATATACTCACTGAAATCAAGACTTACTGGTTCAGTTAAACAATAAATTAGACAAGGCTGAAGAGAAAACTGGTGAAGCAGAAGAGAAATCCTGTAAAATTACCCAGAATACAGCGAGAGAGACCAGGATATAGACAATATAAAAGAGTAATGAAAGGGAATGAAAAGACTGAACATACATCTAAAAGTATTTCCAAAAGCTGATAATTTCCCAGAACTCAATAAAGACCTGAGTCATCAGATTTAAAAAACACACAGAATGATAAAAAGGAAAAATTAAAAAAAACAGTCTCTCCTGGACATACTATAGTGGAAATGCATAACAGCAAACATAAAGAAAAAAGCCTTAAAAGCTATTTGAGAGAAAATCAGATTACTTACTGGCAAATGACAATTAGGCTGACAGCAGACTTTGTACTAGCAACAGCAGATGCCAGAAGATGATGAAGTAACATATTCAAGGCACTGATAAAATACGACTGTCAACCCAGACTTGTGAATGAAGCTAAACTATCACTCAACAGTATGGGCAAAATTATGACTGACTATGTCTTTATTTAATTATTTTATTAATGTTTATCCCCAGAGACCTTTGCTTACAATTAAATGAACAATACTTCAGCAAATAAAATTAAGCCCAGAAGGAAACAATGGGATGCATGGAAAAACAGTGAGTATGGATAGTGATAAATTATTTGTTAAAATAGCTTTTTTCAATTTAAGATACTGAACAAAAATTCTAGATTCCTCCATAAAAAGAAAAATGGGATTGGGGGAGTACAGTAGTTAAGGCGTGTGAAGGTTCTTGCCTTGCTCAGGAGAAATCTGAAAATAATGATTCATTTTAAATGTTACTGGAAACACACACAACAAAAGGTAAATGTTAAAATTTCAGTATTAAATATTCTAAAATGTATAGTTTCCAAAATGGCTGGCAAGGTAGGTGGAACGGAAACACAAAGAAAACTATCCGCCTAACAGAACACAAGGGAAGAGACAAAGAGGCAGGAATTAAAACTGATAACTCAAAAACACAAGTTATTATAAGATGACAGAAACGTATTAGTAATCTAACCAAATGGACTTTATTAAAATTCATATTTTCTTCTATAAAGTATTCTATAGGCATTTATAAAGTAATTACTAAAATGAGTGCTTTCCCACCATCAGGAATCAATTCAGTATCTTTAGTCTTCTACCCCAAACCAAGTCCAAGCCATCCCCGGGCAGCTCTAGCTCTCCTTGCACTCTGCCACCTGCCACCCTGCCCCTGGCGCTTCAGAGGCCGACCGACCACTTGCTCTGAACCTCCTCCCTGTCCTTGAGCACACACTGTATTGGTTCTGCTCCAGCACCTTTGCTCTCATTTTCCCCAAACCCAGAATCCTCCAAACCTCTGTCCTTATCCAAATCCACTGACTCCTGAGCCTGGGCGGCCTGCTCGGCCGCGGAAGCGAGGGCGCACAGGAAAGGAGGCCCGCCCGGTGCGGGGCGACGCTGGTGGACTGAGCATAGGCTGTAGGCCGCCCCTCCGCCCCAGATTCCTTAGAAATGGCTTTAGAGATATACCTCAAACAACAAATTCACGTCCACATGACGAAAAAGAAAGGGTGTTCTCCGTACGTCATAAACTGTCACAGACGGTAAGGCATTGGAAGGGGTGAAGGAGGAAGTCACAGTTCAGAGCACCTGCAAAAGAGCATGATGCAAAAGGTGGGAGGGGCTGCAGGGAACCCGAACCCAGAGCGAAAGACCCGGGAACAGAGGGCGCTGGGGCACCAGACGGTGCGTCCTGCCGTGGGCCGGGCTGTGAGGAACAGGCGTCTGCTCTAGATGGAACCGAGAAGGAGCTTGCGGAGGAGGCAAGCTAGGGAGGCGAGCAGGAAAGAGGCAACGCCCAGGAAAAATGAGGAGCCCCCAACACAGAGGCCTGACACACCCCACCCCACCTGTACGCCAGCTCCTCCCTTCCTTCCATTCTCACAGAAGAAGGGGGCCCTTCCCCCATTCAAGTCCAGCCCTTCTCCTGTGCTTTTAAAAACCGTTTGACTTGTTTACTTGTAAACTGTTCATATCACTTTCATTTCAATGTATCCTTTTCCACAAAACCATTCTTCTGAAATGGCCAGTGGGTCTCTAAGGATATATGTGCCAACCTGGTACAGCAGTCAGATGTAGAAGTGTTGATACAAATGTTTTCTGCAGAGGACGCATTTTTCTGAGAAGCTAAGTCTTGAGCTCTCCATTCAGGGACTGCACACCTTCTGTGCGAACAGAGACCCCTCACAGAGAGATGTGCTCCACCCTCGGCAACCACACAGCACCCCACCCCTTGACCCCTGCTCTTCCACCCCACACCCCCACTCTTCCGTCAGAACCTTCTTCCTCTTAATCCCAACCCGACACACTTTATGGTCTCTACTGCTTATTCTCTGTTTTTAAAGTTTAAGGTGAGTCAACTGCAGTCGGGGCTGTAATTATTGGGGATAGACTTTATTGAGAGAAATTGATTGTCTGACATATGTTTTGTCAGATAAAGAAACGAGTGGGGGTAATTCAATATAGCAACAAGCGGAGAAAAGATCCAGAATTCAAATCAGACCAACTCATTCCTTTTTCCAAGAAAAAGAAAGTGTGTTTCATATCTGAGACTTCCACATTCTAAATTCATAAGTTAAAATGCACATTTATATATTCAATTACATTTATATATTCAATTAAATAAATCAAATAGTATTAGTCGACACTGTCCCTAAATCTGTTTCCTCTATGGAACCAATGAGATTATCACAGAAAATATTAATATCTATCAGTCTACCCAAGCAAAGTTCTATTATATATAAGAATCAATGATGTGACAATCCTGAGTAATAAACTTCTGACAGTTTTGGAAGTTTACTGGCTGCATTAACAGGTTAACGTAATATACAAACATTAACAGAGGTTCACAGAGTTATGGCAGAAGCTAACCATCACTAAAGCAATCAATCAAGTAAGTTTAAAATCTGAAAAGAATGTAATGGTAATATTTAGGAAGATATGCCATTTGTTCATTTCAAGACACATTAAGAGATTTAACTAAATATAATCATATATGAATACAGAAAATGCTAGTATATTAGTAACAGTGATTAAAAAAGAAGAGAGTCCTTAAATACAGAGAAATACAACTATAGAGAATGGTTTTGGCTTTTGCAGAAATGCAGCTGGAGTAGTGATGTGGAGTGATTCTGAACCTTTCCTGGGGTCATAGATCCGAGAACTGAAAGACCTCTCTGGAAACATACACATACACACATGCAAGATTCGGCATGTAATTTCAGGATTAGGAACCCATGTCAAAGAACAGTTGCCACCACCTTTTGAAACACTGACGAGCAGTTAACCAATACTGAACACACCCCTGCAGCTGAGATGATTCGTCCGCTGGGTCTGGACACCCCCCTGTACTCCACTTCTGGGTTCTTTGTTCCTTGTTCCCTCAGATCTGCTCCATCCATCCCTACACCCGATCCTTTCCGTCTCTCTGCCCAGCTTTCCCCAGTTCCTCACCTATTCTCATTTCTCCCTAGGGATATACCCTCCCACTCCCATTTCCTTAACTGGTCCTGATATGAAAATAAATCTTATATTTGGGTGACCTAATTAACTAAATTTTTATGTTGTTATTCATAATTTTAAAAGCCAGTGTGCTGAAAATTTACATTTGCAGACAGAGATCGAGAGAAAACAAGAAGATTTCTAAGAAAAGAGACTGCACTCCTGCCTGTGGCAATTAGGAGGTCTCAGGGACACAGGGAGCCCCAGGTACACACAGTGGGTCCAGAACCCAGGGCCCAGAGACAAGGGCAGGGCTTTATCCCTGCGAGGCCATGGCCAGGAGGGCTCTGACCCTGGAACCTGGCCACAGCTGTGATGACACCAGTCTGATCTCCAAGAGTCAGCAGGTGCATTTTCACACCGCTCCAGGTAGCCAGCATGGTCCACGGCTCCACCGCATACTCTAAATCATGACAGAACAACGCCATAGGACAAAGGTCAACAAGATATGTGATTACGTGGGAGGGGATAGAGGCATCTGAACACAAAACACAGTCGGCTAAAGTTTACCTATAAAATTCCCTGTATCCTGGGAATTATTTGCAGGTGAGTTATTTCACAATTAAACAAATTTTAATGCTCTTAAGGCAAAATCCATGGAACCACCACTATATACCATTTTTAATTTATTGTATGCTTTCTCGATGTCACACACTGTATATATAGAGGTATCTTTATACCTCTATCTATACATACATGATTTTATTTAATCCTCAAAATAGCCACATGATATAGTTATTATAATCCCCATTCTGTAGATGAGGAATCTGAAGCTTAGCACCATTGACCAAACTGCCCAAAGTTAAACATACTAAGTCAGAGAGATGGAATTTCCACACAAATCTCTGACTCCAAAGCCTGTGCGCTAACCCCGAGGTCCTCAGCTTCTCAAACTTTAAAGTATTAACACATGTGAATGCCCTGGGGCTCTGGGGAGCCTGCAGACTCCGATTTGTGGGTCTAGGGTAGGGCCTGAGAGTCTGCATTTCTAACACACTCCCGCATATGCTGCTGATTCATGGCCCAAGGTTTGAGCAGCAAGGGGCTTAATAAACTACTATATTAGACTGACTATACTTAAAACTATGACTTCTGAAAGTTGAATGTGTTGCTAGCTATATATCTCTAAAAAAGCAACTACTTTAAAGATAAAAACAAACAATACGTTTTATAGATATTAAACTGTGCAATAAATTTTTTTAAAATCAGAAAACACAACTCTATACCCTAAAACCAATTTTTAATGAAATAAAACGAATCTCCAATTTTTCTGCACACACTCCTGTTGTCTTAGCCAGAAGAGTCTCCCTGTGTCCTATGTCGGAACCAGATGCAGTCTGTGTTTCTACAAGGAAACCATCAGAATCTATTAAAATTACTGTACACTGATAGCAGCAGGGACATGACAAATCGCAGGCCAAGAGTCAGATACCACAGAATGTGTTTCAGGGCTTTGGGGGCAGGCCCATTTGCAACCAAATGATATTGTGTGAGGCCGGCATGCTCAGCGCATGACAAACTGATGCAATTTCAGTGCTGTCTGCGGGCCAGGGGAGATTTCTCTGATGCTGGTTGTGGTTAGTTTACAGAATTGTGCAGAGTTCCCAGATTTGAATCACTTGGGGCTTGAAAGGGCTTCACTTGACAAGCTACAAATAATTACACTCTACTCTTTCCATTGTACTCTATTATTTTGCCCCCCTTATCTCTGGAATTTGAGCTTTTGTGAACAAGCAAGGTCGGCTTCTATTTTGACCACAACACAACAAAACATTGTTCTTTTCTGATATGATAAACAAAATGAGGCTTTGCAGACTAAACATTTTTATCAGGTCCATTTTCCATTTTTATAGGCAAAAAATCAACTTTGGACTCAGAAGGGTTGAGCAGGATATAAGCAAGCAGGCAGGTTCATGCATCCTCACTTAGTGATGTGATCCAGCTATCTGGTTATTGTAAAAGCTCATTTGAAAAATGGGGCATTGACTACCAGATAAAGGGCATATGGACAGTAGCTTTTACAAGGTTTCTACTCCCCTTGTCCCCTCTCCCCCACTCCCACCTCCATTCTAACGGCCTCTTCATTCAGATATTCTTAATGAAAAAGTTTCCCAATTTGGGATGCAATTAGAATGAAGCCACCTTACGTCAGTGGCACACTTCTCAGAAACACCAGCATCTCAGATTCAAGTCTGCCGTTCCATTTGTGAAAGGTTTTAGAGTGTATTCCCCATTCTAAGGCAGTTCCTCAGAAGAATATATTGATTATTGCTCCATATATTTTAATTTAGTAAACAAGAAACCTTATCTATGCTGTGATATTTCCCCAAAGAAAACACAAGATTAGGCCGGGCATGGTGGCTCACACCTGTAATCCTAGCACTCTGGAAGGTTGAGGTGGGAGAATTGCTTGAGCTCATGAGTTCGAGACCAGCCTGAGCAGGAGCAAGACCTCTACTAAAAACAGAAAAATTAACTGGGCACAGTGTTGTGCACCTGTAGTCCCAGCTACTCGGGAGGCTGAGGCAGGAGGATTGCTTGAGCCCAGGAGTTTGAGGTTGCTGTGAGCTAGGCTGATGCCACAGCACTCTAGTCCAGGCAACACACTGAGACTGTCTCAAAAAAAAAAAAAAAAAAAAGGAAAACACAAGATTGAAGGAGGCAGTTTTTTTGTTTAAGCTTTGACTTCAACATTTCATAAAATTCTAGTTCCTAAAAATTTATTTCTGAAAAAATCTAATGATGATCAACATTGATTCAAATAAAGTAGTCTAAATGTTTTCTTTTAAAATTTAATTTATTTGTTAAGTCTTAACTGTGGGTCAGGCACTGTTCAAAACCATCTACATTTAATTTTTGCAACAACTCTATAATATAGGTATACAATTTCATTTAATTAAACTTTCTTATCACTATGCCCATTTTAGAAATAAGGAAACTGGGGCACAGAGAGGTAAACTAATTTGCTCAAAGTCTCACAACTCGTGAGTGGCAAAGACGGGGATTGAGCCCAAAGAGTTTCCCATGAGTCCCCTTCAACACCGCTTCTTAGTTCCACAGCTCCATTCACTTAAGGACAAGGTGACCACAAGAACAATACAATATGCCTCACCTGTGCCGCAACCAAGAGCCTGCAGAGATCTCATGCTGACAGTGTGGACAAGTAATAATGAAATTAGATTCTCAACAGGAGCTAAAGATGCTAAAGCTTGAGATTTCAGCTCCTGAAACCAAATACTATCATTCCTGCCTCACTGCATGTCTTGCTGTAAGCTGGACCCCTCCTAGTCTCTAAATCTTCCTCGTCCAACACAGGGGCACCTGCCACATGTTGCTGTCTAGCATTTGAAATGTGGCTAGTCCAAACAGACATGTCCTGTAAGTGTAAAAGCCACCAAATTTCAAAGAATTTCTACAAAAATAACAAGAACTATCTCACTAATGTTTATATTGATTATATGTTAAAATAATACTCTGGATTTATTGGGTTAAATCGAATATACCCTAACGATTCATTTCACCTGTTTCTTTTTTAATGCGGCAGCTACTGAAAATCATCTAAAATCCCTATGTAGCTCACATTTGTGGTTCTCATTACATTTCTATCACACAGTGCTGCTCTAAACTCACCCCTTAACCCCAGACTTTGCATGGCTGAATCATCAGCTCAAATCTGTAGCCCTGACAAGGAAAACAACTCCAAGAATGACAGTTCGCCTCCTGGGAAGCTTCGTTCCCACTCACACGCTCTCTCCCTTCCCAACTCGCAGGCTCTCACACCACTGCCGCCTTTCTTTGCCCTTGAAGTACTCACTCTCTTTGGTCTAAGTTAGAAAAAGCCGTCACCTGACCTACCCTGCTTTCCCTTCTTGCTGCTATGATTTCTCTCCCTCTTTTCACAGGCAAAGCATCTGGTAGGGTCCTCACTCTCCCCCAACTTCCTCAAGGCACTGCAATCGGACTTGCATCCCCCACAGGCCCCTTCTCCACCTGGTTCTCCTGACCTCTCTAGAACAGCGCCTGGGCCCCCAGAACCACACAGCAGGCTTCAGTGGACGTGAACACCAACCAGGCACTTGGAAGGGAGGACAGAAACTTGTTTACCAAATTCTGCGAACAAAAAAAATGAGTGGCACTAACCTTCCCAGCCCATTCTCCCACCTCTGGTCCCAAAGAGGATATTCTCTTACTATCTGGGAATTCTCTCGCTCAAGGCAGATGTGGCTCACTGCAGCTGTGCTATTCATGGAACCTCCCAGGTCAGCCATGATTCTACTGTGTGGGCTTGTCCCCCGCCCCACGCCGTTCCTGTCCAGGAATAGCCAGAGTCAGGCTGAGTCTCAGGCACCATCTGAACGGAGTGGACATCCAGCCCCATGTAGCAGCCACCTTTCAGAGCATGGCCTGAGGGCACCCATCCATTGAAGCAGGGCCACCAAGAAGGGGTCCAGTGGGGAATTATCACTCACTGGCTTATAGGTGTGAAGACTGGGTCAATGGAGTAAGGAGCAAACTCTGGGGCAAAAGCGGAAATCCCACCACTGGCTACAAGGAGGAAGTGAAACTGGAACTAGTGTGGAAAGGCAGAATGCAAGTTAGCCAACTTCGGGAGCGGGAAGAGACAGGCAGAAGATCATGGGACCCATAGCATGAGCACCCCAGGCCCGCCAGCAATTGGGGGTGGCCGGGGGCCGTTCAGGGGTGCAGGGCAGGAAGTGTTGAGTGGAGAGTAAGTCGAGATGAGATAGAGGATCCTAAATTTTATTTTTTTTATTTATATTTTTCTTTAAGCTTCCAACTCTGGACAGTTTCCAAAGTCTACTGACACTCTCTTGAGAATTTCATGTCTATCCTATGCCACTGGTCGAGCCCAGACCATCATCCTGAGACTCCATAGCTGATTTCAATCAACCCTCTTTGGAAACATTCTGCACACCAAGGTAAGTTTAATCAGCACAATTTCTGCATTTTCATATCACTATGCTGTTCAGAAACATTCTACACAGCCCTGTTTATTTGTGCAAAGGTATTGGATTTCAGAGTTTCTGGTCCTACCCTTACCCAGTGCACAGCTGCCAGAAACACCCTTGGTGGTCCTACCGATATGGCTTGAATAGTGCCAGTGATGGGGCATTCTCTCTTCTCCACCCCTCCCCCCAAAGCAACTCCTATATTCTCCCTATTAGAATGTGTCCCCCTCTCTCCACCCCCCATCAAAAGTGGAATGGACTCTAATACCTTCAACACTGGTCACTGCCCACCCTCCGAGAGCACACAGAACAAAGGCAGTCCTCCTCAGGGACCTCTGCAATGTGCTTCGCTCAGGGATCCGAAATGTTTCCATTCTCTACCCACCACGGACTCCTGCACACAGGATGCTGCTCGCTTCCCATCCCCCGTGATATAATGTTCATCTACATCTCTCTGACTTTACTGGGGACGGGCTCCTTCCACAAAGCCCTGTTTTTCCTGTGCTTATCTAAATCCCACCTAGCCTTCAAAACAAAGCTTACCACCTCTTTCAGGAAGTCTTCCAGGTATTGAACTCCACTCCTCACTGATTTCATTCTCAAAATCTCCACTCAAGATAATTTATTACCATAAAGCATTCATTATCAATTCATGGGAATTGTGTCATTTTGTGCAGAGCCAAACTACAAACTCCTTGAGAGCTAGAGTCATACCTTATAGTAGTCAACTGCCTGTGGCTGCCACAACACAGACACTCAAATACTTGATTTACTGAGTTACATTAATTAATTGTGCTACTTTATAATAGATAAATGCTCTGCTTTCATGGTATGTTGAGACTAAGAGCACAAGAGGCTAAACCGCATTGATTTTAATAATCCCCATCTATTTTTTATGAAACTGTTTCTTAAAATTAACTGTCTTACAATGTTACAAATATATTAATTAAATAATTCATCAGTTTAGAATATGTTCAGGTGCTTTCAAAGACTAATATTCCTCCTTTTCCTAAACCGACATTATTAATGGCCAATGAAAATGAATATATCTCTAACGTAAAGCAAATGTTCTTTTTAAAAACCCTCCAAATCTAAAAAATTGTAAAATAAGCATGTGCTTTCAACATGACAGTGTGGCCAACTCAAAAACCCAGTGCCTACCCACACTCATTTAAGAAAGTCTGTATGTCACCTGAAAAAAACCAATGAAACTGAGCATAAATGCTTAAAAACAAAATGGTCCACAAGAAATTCAGGAGGAAAGTTCATGGTCTTACAATATTTCATGTACAAGGAGGTGCTTTTTGCATGGACCCAGAGTATCCAAAACGGATCAAAAACTGCACAAATCATACAACAGAAGTGTTTAAGGCCACCTTTCAGATAATCTAACTTTAAACATACACACACACACACACACATACACACACACACACACACACACACACACACACACCACGCAAGATTTCAAATCATTTTTCATCATTATTATTTAATAAGCCAGTCCTGGCACTTCTGGTTCTGTATCCATTTTTTATGTGAAAATGTTTCCTATATTCTACCTCTTCACATTGCTGGACATTTAACCATACAAACACTTCCTCAAATTACCAAAACTTACTGTACCATGGACCATGCTAAGTACTGAGTTTCTGTTTTAAGTTCCTTGCCAGTGCTTAATGACAATTCTGGAAAACTCTTTTGGAGGAAAATTCCCACATTTCACATCTGACGTCCAAATCCCTTGCACGCCCGGGAACTCCCCCATCAGGCACTAGCACGACCCTCGCACCAGGACCAATCTGGCAACAGCAAAGCCAGAGCCCTTGGGACCCCGGTGCAGGTGGGATCCTCATTGCTGGGCTCTTAGCACTTTGGTCCAGTCAAGAGAAACTCTGCCCAGCAGAAAAGGACTCTCAGCACAGAAACACAACAGTCTCCTTTACACCCTCCAGAGCAGAATGGACACCACGTGCAATCGACCGGGCAGGCTCAGCTGCTTGCACTTTCCTCTTGTGCAGTGCAAATCCCAAGAGTCTGGGCCCCGGAGCAGGTAGCACCGAGTGGGAAAAGGGGATGCTCCAGGCCAAAGGTAGATTTGGCACAAGAAAAGGTTAAATCAGTGCTCTTCATGTCCTGCTTACAATGAAGAGCACCTACAATTCTCCTCCTGCTTTTTAGACCCAGGATGATGGTAACTATTTGTTAGTACATGCCTGGCACTGTACTAGGTGCTTTTCATTCATTATCTCCATCACGCGTTTATCCCGACAAGGTTCGGTGGTAGCACTGCCCCATACAAATGAGGAGCCTGAGGCGTGTGCGGGCGTGAAGAGGTGAGAACCCAGGTCTGGCCTACCTTCTGCTCTGCCGCGCTCCTTCCAGACCGCATGAGCCCCACGCAAATGATGGCAAAACACTAAAAGAGGATTTCTTTAGAAGTGCGTATTTGCATGGTCTACCCACAAGACTTACATGCGTTTTCCCCATAAAAATGAAGTCTTAATATTTGAGCTCTGTGGAGTTCTGTATAATCTTTTTCCATGGCATCGTAGTTTTCATTTGTTGAAACTATATCATTAATCGATTTTAATAGAGTGTCTCTACCGGGCACAAGAAGCAATTCTAAACAGTTCACGGATAAAATGAACTCAGGTGAAATTCTAATCCAACCTCATGAACCCCAAATCCCTTTGCCATCCTGGAATTTCTACCAAATGTTTACTTAAAAGCATTATTTGTGTTTTTGTTTAGAGGTAAAGTGAAGGAAGAGGAGAGGGGTCTATGGGGTTACTGTACTCAGATCAGAAATCCCATACAAGTCTAAGCAGTCTAAGCAGGGACCTCGCTATAGAAACCCAGGATAAAGATTTTAATTTTTAGAAACAAATGCCAGCACTAGCTATTATAGGACCAATTATGCGTTAAGTCCTTGACACCTATTATTTCATTTGATTACAACAACTCCTGCTGGCTATGAAGCAGTTACTGTCACTCCCGTCGAAGGAAGCCAGGGCGCGGAGCATCCACACGCCGGTTACCATTCACCACACGGTTAGGAAGCGCAGGGCCAGGAGCCTGTCCAGGCTTCATCGTTCCAAAGTTCACTCTTTCACTGCATTGTTACTTCACTCCTCACAGAACCCCTCCCCAAAAGGTCAAGTTTACAGAATAAACATAACCCTAGCTTCTTTCTGAGCCACAAAGCTGGCTCTAACGCCGTGGGGCCCAGCATCAGAGCAAGGAAAACACGCCGCGCACTGGTCAGCACCAAGGGCCGCACATCAATTCTCCTCTGTCCTTGAACACTCTCGCCTATCTAACGCCCCCACCCTGGTTTGCCAGTAAGTCAGAAAACGAGGAAACCTGTTTAGACACCCCTCTCTCAGGCTATCTGACCCAGCTGCTTTGCTGTCTTTCACAGAGCTTTCTTGACTGTTTAGGACCTGGCCTTCAGGGAAGGCCCCAGCCAAGGCTGTGAGGCTGAGACAGGCCCAACAGCAGCAGCTAATCCTGCTGAGCGAACTGCCGTCTGAGGCAGCCCCTTGCACATTTCACATGCACTATTTCATTTAAGTCTGGCGATGACCCTGTGCAGTTAGGTACCACTGTTAAGGAAACTGAGGTTAACAGTGTTCACATGGAAGCGTGCTGACGTATCTGTATTTATATGTTAGCTCTCCATGGAGCAACACAAGGTGAGTTAACTACAGCTCTTGTGTATACTGTGGTCACAAACAGGAAGAATCCCTTTGAGAGGGAGCTCTGGAATTTCTTGAGGGTCTTAGAAAGAAAACTCCTGAAAGTGATGGCCAGAGCCCAGCACAGCGCCTGGTATACCGCACACCTTCCAGAATCATCGGTTGTATAAATGCGTCTAAGTAAACACCAGGGCTGATAAAAATTGTACCTCACACCCGACATCTCTGTGCCTTCCCCCAGCGCTCATGCCCTGCCACCTCTCACAGCTCTGGCGTGGCACTTCTGCCTGCTCCCTGCCAGCCCTCTCTTCGGGCCCTACCAAGCACCCAGCATAGCACGTACACTCTGAGCTAAACTTCCAATAAACAGACTGCCAGCGTCCCCACCCAGGCATTGAGAATTCTCTGGGCCACAGAAAGAGGAGCTCCACAGAACCTTTCCAGACCCAGAACTCACTGAGGGAGCAAACCCTGACTGCAAAAACAGCCTCAAAAACAAAACTCTAGATTAAAATCATGTTTGTTGAAACTGGCCTCATCTGAACCTGGCTAAACCTGAACACTGAGAAGTCAGGAGTCAACATTCCTACTTCCACTCAGAGCAAAGCTCACAGCAACGGCCTGGGTGGGAGCTGGCCCCATTCCACCTGCAGGCCGGAGCCATACACTAAGGCACAGTTGGCCCTCAGTATCTGTGGGTTCCACATTCACAGATTCAAGCAACCGTGGACAGAAAACATTAGGAAACAAAAATTCTGAACATGTACAGACTTTTTTTGGTCATTATTCCCTAAACAATAGAGTATAACAACTATTTACATAGCATTTACATTGTATTTGGTATTATAAGTAATCCGGAGATGTTTTAAAGTATACAGGAGGCTGTAGGTAGGTTATATGCAAATACTATGCCATTTTATATCAGAGACTCGAGCCGTCTGTGGATTTTGGTATCTGGGAGGGGGGTACCTCTCTGGCCTCTTCTAAAAAGACCTTCTTGTAAATGGAGAAAGAAAGAAATCAATACAAGGGTTTTTCCTGAGAATATTGTTAGGAGCCTAAAGTACAGAAAGGTAGTTGGCATTTTACCTAAGTATTCTGTGATCAGTAAATAGCTGTTAATAATTGCTTGTTTAACCACAGAATCACGGTTTTTCATTCATTCTTACATATGAAGTGAGTGGGACACTTCCGATGTCATTCTCTAATTTAAAAGCACTCCAAGGATCTTTTGATACTGCTTTTTTAAAAACTTCATTTAAAGCAGTGAGTTAAATATGGAATCATTCAAAGGTGAGAAACAAGATAAATTCTCACACTAGATGAAAGGGGGGTGAAATATATGATGATATATTAACTCCAACTGGCAAAGGCTTCACTAGAAGTGTTAGAAATAACAACGGCTGCCCCACAGAGAGAGGTCCTACTTTGTTCTTGGTGCTTGCACTTGACCCGTATGAGAAAACCAAGACAGGCATTTCAGGGAAATGAAGCTCAGGGAGGTTAAATGACTTGCACAAGTTCCCTAACTGGTCATAATGCTAGAATGTGGAACCACGTCTGCCTGGCTCCAGAGCTTAATAATGATACTCCTCAGTAGTTCCTCAAATGGGTTGAGGTCAGAAAAGCTTTTCTTAGGTTTATAAGCCAGTCCTAGATGCACATTTCCTGAATCAGAATATGAACAAGTCCTATAAAGCTTTAAAAGAAAGCTGATGTTTCTCCTTCATGCTAAATATATAGTCTATAGGCATCTCTTCCAAAACAGGGAAGCCACCTATCCCATAGTTTGCAGGCTTAGCTACAAATTAAAATCACCGGAGAGCTGTTAAATAGCACCATAGCTGGAGTTCCAGTTACATGATAATCTCTGGAGACAAAAGCCTTAAAATCTATTTTCAAATGCTCTCCAAGAAACACTGATCTACCTCATTAAGATGTGTTGGGGCAAGTAACCTGCCTTAATGATCTCCACAAGCATCTTGAGGGACATATTTAGCACAGGAGTTCTTACCTTCGACAGCTCATTAGAATCATTTAAAAATTCTGATGCTTAGATGGCTCAGCCTGGACCTGGTGGAGGGAGGGTCCTGGGCGGAGGTCACAAGATTGTCTTCAGTGGAGATGGGATGATTAGAATCATCAACTGTAGTTGAACAGCAATTGCCTGAAGCTAAGAACCCACTCTTTAAAAGCTCTATATTTCTGCTTATTCTTAGGATGATAGCATTTTTCAGACAGTAGTCTCCATCCTCCTCCTTTGCTGGCAAAGTAATAAACTTCTCTTTCCTTCTCCTCAGAAAAAAAAAAAATTCTCAGGCTCAATCCATATCCCAGAACCATCACATTCTCTGAGGGTGGGACCCAGACATTAGTAGTTTGTGAAGTTCTCCAGGTGACGCCAGTGTGCGGGAAGGGATGAGCACCGTGGTTTCAGCACCTAGAGGTGTGCATAGAAACCTAGCCCTTCTCTTGACGGTGTTCCAGTGCGCTGTCCACCAGCAGCACTGTCACACCAATGACTAGCCTCCTCTCAAATTCCCTGCCTCCTCCCCTAGCGTCAGGTACCCAAACTTGGTACTGACACCCAAAAAGTCTTTCCATTTGTCAATCACGTGGCCCAACTCCTTGCACATATGCATGCCCACTTAAGAGAAACGCTGCATGACTCTCTCTTCGGTCCCTCAGAATCATTCCCACTATTGGATGATTCACTCCACATGCAAAGTTTGTCATTCTACTACCACTTTCCATTTTATTATCTCCACTTCCTTTTCTATCTTAGTAGCATTTTCAACACTGTCACTTCTTTTGCCCTCATGGACAATATGGAATTAATGCTGTTCTGGACACATTAAACTGAGGCACGAAGCTACAGGCTAAGGAACCACAATGTGGCTGAAACTCAGCTGCCATCCCAGGAATGCCACTGTTCCCTAAATGAGGGCAGAGCTGAGGTCCATTTTACTCTGGAGGGTAGCTCTGTTTACATCTATAAAAGTTCATACTGTTAAGTTTTGAAGTAGAGGAGCTTTGTGCTGCCTTTTGATTATATGCAACTCCTAAAGATGCAAAGCTCAAAAGGTTATCCTGAATTCCCAAAGGACACATTTGATGAACAACAAAGATCTTCATGGTTGAAAAGAATGAAAACCTTTATACATTTCCATGCTAAACTTTTGAATTGCATAAACATTCTTACGCGGGGCATAAATGAAAAATATTTTAAACTGAAAGTAAAATGCTTTCTTTTTCTTCTAGAGCCTGGGTCTCACTCTGTTGCCTACGCTGGAGTGCAATGGTGTAATCATAGCTCACTGTAACTTCGAACTCCTGGGCTTAAGTGATCCTCCTGCCTCAGCCTCCCAAGTAGCTAGGACTACAGGTGCACCACCACACTCAGCTAACTTGTCTATTTTTTGTAGAGACAGGGTCTCACTATGTTACCCAGGCTAGTCTCAAACTCCTGGGCTCAAGTGATATCCCACCTCACCCTCCCAACGCACTGGGATTACAGCACATGGGCCAATGCACTGGTCACAAAATGCTTTTTATCCAACAATATTTAAATGCAAAAGAAGCAGCATTCGGGGTGAAGATATTCTCTCAAAAAGTAAATCAGGTGTTGATTAAAGCTTCCCTGAAGCATATATCACTTTGGACTACTAATGAATGGCTGACAAAATTAATCCACATCCTCACCCTGCACTCAATCCTCCTTCCACATAGGCGCACCATCAGTGAAAAAGCTCATAGCACTAAGAAAATGCATTTGCTTCATAGAGTACTTCCTGTACTAGGTAAGACTTTGTCCATTACTTTGCTTTTCTGAATGCTATCTCAGATTATTTCTGCAAAACTATCAATGGAAAAACCACAGACAATGAATTCAGAGTTGGTGATGGAAAATGCAGATCTGATTTCCATACAAATTATGAGATAAAATGTAGCAATAATATATTCCAATAATTTTTATAGGAAAGCTCAAGATTATTGACATTTAAAATAAGGTCTCCACTAATGTCCTAAGTTAATTTCAACTTTGTTCCTAATAATTGGTACTTAAGAAGGAATTTTAGGATAATATTTAAAAGTTAATTAAAACCAGCATAAGCATTCATGTCAGTCAAACATGACCTCTGCTCTACAACGCATTTAAATGCATGTCACCTTGACCTGTAACACAGCAATGTAAAAAATTTTGGTCAATATAAATCAAATGCACACTAATTTATTCAGCAGGTTTCCTAGTATCTGAATCAACATCAGAAATCTAACCAGTATTTGTTATTCTGTTATTGACAAAAGGAAGCATATTTAAATGATAACAAGTACTCATGGGTGTCATTTGGAAGTTAAATTGTTCCCTAAGGACAGCCTCCATGAACAGCTACATTTAAAGGTCATTTACCACCAAATTATGAACAACTGTTGCATTCATTAGCACAGGCTCAATAGTTTGGAAGCTGCAGTCATCAATTTTTTTACTGACAATGACATCTAATTGTTCACTGATAATAAACAAGGAAAACAGACCTTTTCTGTAAACTTTTATCCTGAACTATATTTACATTTTAACAACTGGGATGCTAGCTTTTGATTTAAAGTGAAGGGGAAAAAAAAAAAAGAAAAGAAAAACTGGGATGCAAACTTTCCAGAGGTATGCACTGAAGAAAAACCTCCCAACTGCAGGAAGGACTAAACATTGGGTGTGTTAGCTCATTTACCAAGTGATTTGAAAAGCCGCTAGTTTTGAGTGGGGCCCAGAATAAGGGAAGGTTCGGCAACAGGTCCAGACTGCTGTGCAAGCTGCTCGGCCGCTTAGGCCACATGATCCAGCACTTACAATCGTACTGGAAGTGTCAGTAGCAGATGGGACGCTGTTCGGAGCCTCTGGCAAGTTGCTATAGGTGAATTGCAATGCAGTCCTTAGAATTTTGGAGCAAAGCCCTGCCATCCTCTGTGGATAACTACTGTCCTTTTCAGAAACAGCTCTTAGCCGGCTACTGGGCCTTAGAGAATGCATGCTTAATCATGGGCCACCAAGTTACCACGTGACCTGAGCCGGCCATCACAAACAGGGCGTTATCTGACCCATCAAGCTATAAAGTTGAGCATGGACAGCGGCTCTGCATTATCAGACCGAAGTGGTATATATGAGATCAGTCCAAGCAGGTCCTGAAGGCACAAGTGAGTTCCATGAAGAGGCCCAAATGCCCCTGGTGCCCACCCCTGCTGCACTGTCTTCTCCCTCCCGGCCTCACGGGCAGCTCTCTACGATCACTTTCACAGAGGTAGAGAAGACCAGGACCTGGTTTACAGATGGTCCTGCTTTATTTGCAAGCACTCCCCCAAAGTGGACAGCTGTAGCACTACAGCCCCTTTCTGGGACATTCCTGAAGGACAGCAGCGAGAGGAAATCCTCCCTGTGGGCAGAACTTCGGGCAATGCACCTGGCTGTGCACTTTCCTTGGAAGGAGAAATGGCCAGATTTGTGAGCATACACTTACTCATGCAATGGTGTGGCTGGATGGTCAGGGACTTGGGAGGAATATGATTGGAAAACTGGTGACAAATAAATTTGAGGAAGAGGTATGTGGTATCCGAATAGACAAACAACATGAAGATATTTGTATCCCATGTGAATTCACTGGTCTTACCAGTGAATTTCCCAGCATCCTGAAGCAGCTGGATTAATGCATGATGGATGGCCTTTTGAAGACTAGTGACAGTGCCAGCTAGGTGGCTATCCCTTGCAGGGCTGGGCAAGGTTCTCCAGAAGGCTGTATATGCTCTGACTCAATCTCCAATACATGGTGCTGTTCCTCCCATGGCCAGGACTGACAGGGCCAGGAATCAATGGGTGAAGATGGGAGTGGCACCGTTCACTCTCACCCCTAGTGATTCACCAGCAGAATTTCTGTTTCCTGTCCCCAAGACTTCATGCTCTGGTGGCCTAGAGGTCTTAGTTCCAAAAAGAGGAATGCTTCCACTAGGAGACACAACAATAGTTCCATTGAAATGGAAGCTAAGGCGATTGCCTGGCCATTTTACACTCCTCATGTCTCAATCAACAAGAAAAGAAGGGAGTTATTGTGCTGTGTATTGCTATGCTATGTACTCGCTGGGGTGGCGGATCCGGACTACCAAGGGCAAGCTGGACTACTCCTCCACCACGGAGGTAAGGAAGAAAACGTCTGGAACACAGGAGATCCCCTGTGACTAAAGTCAATGAAAAACTAAAGCAACCCAATTCACGCAGGACTACTAATGGCCCCAACCCTTCAGGAATGAAAATCTGGGTCAACCACCAGGTAAAGAAACATGATGAGCTAAGGTGCTTCCTGAAAGCAGGGGGGATATGGAATGATGGAGGCAGTTATAAATACCAGCTACGACCACACAACCAGTCACAGAAATGAAGACTGTCATTATTCTATTTCCTCCTTATTTTGTTATGAATATGCTTGTGTGTATGTGTATTAAGCAACTTTCGTTTTTTTCCCTCCTTTATCCCCTTATCATGTGTTACGAGGGCTATCAAGGAGAAGAGTAAGCACCACTCAAGCACTCCACCTTTTCTTCTGGGGAAGGGATTAGTAGTTTTTTGGTTGTATTCTGGTTAGTTGTATTGTGTCAAGTGGAATTGTGACCTGTTATTAAGTATGGTTAGGGAGACATGTATGGGTGTCAAGTTGACAAGGGGTGGACCTGTGATGGTTTAATTGTGTGTGTCAACTTGATTGAGCCACAGAGTACCCGGATATTTGGTGAAACATTTCAAATAAAGCATGTCCAAAAATGGTACTTCTGACCTTGTTCCCCAAACCTGCTCTACATTCTTCCACTTCTCAGTAAACCGCACCATCATTCTTTCCTTTGCTCAGGCTAAAAACCTAGGGGTCACCCTCATTCCTCACTTTTTCTCACATCTTACGTCAAATCCATCAGTGGATCCTACTGGTGACCTCATCAAAATCTATCCAAAATCCAACCATCTTCCACCGCTTCCTCCTACAGAACTGTTCTAAACCATCATCATCTTTTATTACTTGGGATACTATAATAGCTTCCTAACTGAGCTTTCTGCCTACACCACCCTTCCTACAGGCTATTCTCCAAAACGAAATGAGAGTGATCCTTTTAAAACGTAACTCATGTAACCAACAGGTAAGCTCCATGAGGACAGGGATTTTCATCTGTTTTCTTCAATGCTGTGTCCTTAGCATCTAGAGCAGTGCCTGGCGCACAGCTGGCAATGAATACTTACTGAATCACATCACCCCTCTGCTTCCCATCTCTCAGCGTGAAAGCCAACGCCTTATCATCGCCCACCAGACCCACTGGCTGCCCTCCCTACCCCACCACTCCACTTCCCATTGGCCCCTCCACACCACGTACGACCTCACCTCCTACTGCTCTCTATTCTCTTACCCCATTCCCAACCCCACGGGACTCCTTTCTATTCCTAAAACACACTGAGCACACCCGCACCTTATGTCCATTGCACATGCTGTTCCCCCTGCCTAGAACATCCTTCCCTTGATAGACTCATGACTCACCCCTTTTCCTCCTTCAGGTCTCAGTTCCAAGGTCACCTTCCAGGGAGGGCTCCTCTGATGACCCCCCAGCATCCTTTATCTCCCTTCCTTTGTTTATTTTTCTCCATAGTGCTCATTACTACCTGGGATACTACGTAGAATTTAATTATCGTGTTGATTTCTGCCCTCCCACCTTCAACCAGAATTCCAGCTCCCTAAGGGTAGAGACTTTGATTGTTTTGTTTACTGCTGTATCCCCAGCAGGCAGGTTAGTGCCAGTCACTTAACAGGTAGTCAATAAATACTTGTTAAATAAGTAAATGGATTGTTTCCATTTTCTCTAGATATTATAAACAATGCTACAATGAACAATTTGTATGGAAATCCTTGTGCATTTGCGGCTATGGACTAAACAGTGGGAAGGCTGGGTCAAAGGATAAATAAATATCTTATTTATTAATATTGCCAAATCAACCTCCAAAACATATCTTCAAACCTTCAATCCCATCAACAGTGTGTTAGAGAACTGTCTCCCTTCATCTCCATCCTCATCAGTATTGGTTTTTATCAATCTTTTTCATTTTGCCTATTAAATTAAAAAAAAACAACCCTGTTTTTACTATGACTTTAATTACCAGTGAAATCGACTATCTTTTCTTTTTTCTTTTTTTGGTCATTTGCAACTCTGATGTCTCTCCCTTAAAAAACAAAAACAAACAGAAAACTCCTCTCTACTTGTAGATGCTTCCAGGCCATACTTTTAGCTGGGAAGCTACGTAGTCCCACTGCAACCACTCAACCTAAATCTTCAAACTCCAGTCCCACTCCCACCATCTACTCTTTCTTGCCAACTATCCATATTTCTTAGCCTTCCCCATGCCCTTCCTTGGACCTGAAATGATCTCCTTCCCCTTCTCAAACTGGCAAACTTCCACTCGCCCTTCCAGAACAAGCTTCCATGTCAGCTACTCCTGCACCCACAATCCCAATACAGTGCTTACGAGTGGAGATGCAAAAAATAAATAATCACAGCAATGAATTTTTGCTCTACCCACTTATGTAATCTCAATAATACAACAGATTTCCATTAGCAAGATGGAGAAAGGTGAGGGTGTAGAAGAGAGAGCTTACAGTTTCTAAAGTGATCCCTAGATTCCTAAATACATCTAAATTCAAAGAACTAAGAAAAGGTAGTTGGTGAGACTTAATTCACATATTGTTTCTTCCTTAGAATGAGAATGATAACATCAATAAGAGCCAAGTGCAGTGGCTTGTGCTTGTAATCCCAGTAATTTGGGAGGATGAGCTAGCAGGATCACTTGAGGCCAGGAGTTCCAGACCAGACTGGGCAACACAGTGAGACGGCCATCTCTAAAAAAAATTTAAAAATTAGCTGGGCATGGTGGTACATGCCTATAATCCCAGCTACTCAGGAGGCTGAGGCAGGAGGATCATCTGAGCCCAGGAGTTTGAGGTTACAGTGGGCTACGATCACGCCACTGAACTCCAGCAACGGAGTGAGACCTAGTCTCTAAAAAGAAATAAAATACAATCAATAAGGAGAGGACAATCGCATATTTCAAATGCCTACCTACTCTCCTCAAAAAAGAAAATAAAAGGCTCTAGAAAGGGACACTAGCATGTCTCACATGTGCCCAATCTAGTAATCAGAATTTAGCCAGCAAATTACATGGGATCTGAGAGGGCTTTAGCTATATGAAAGGTTATCTGCTCCTTCTAAAGTTGTCTGGACGATTAAAAAACTCCTCTCAGAGTTTTCCCAAATCATTAATTGTATTACTTATTAGACTGGGAACATAAGGGGAAGTGGTACAAAGACCCCACCTGAGTGAAACTAAAATTAACTGTCAGTTACTATGAGGTGACATTTTCCTAGCATGACAGATAAGTCAGCTTTTAAAAATTTTTCTTTCAGTCTTCTCAAACTGTTAGAAATATACACTCCCGTGAATGCCCTTCCATCTCCTACAGGGCTAATCTGGTTCTATGAATGGAAAAAACAGAGTCAGCTGTCTTTCAATGTTCACAGGGGGCCGAAGATGACAAGCTCGGCCTCTGAGCGAGGACAGCGAGCGGGGAAGTGCGTAGGGGACTTTCGTACATGACGCGTATCAGTGGCGAGTCTGTGCCTCCAAGGTGAGCAGATACCTCATCCACTCATTCGTTCAAGTGCAAATGCTGACGATATCCATGCATGCTTCTTAGACATCGAGGGCATTAAAACAGACATGGTCCTTGCCTTCAGGGAGCTACAGTGACTACCAACTGTTTCTGCATTACCTCACTGCCTACTTTCAAAGCACAAATTCACAAATATACACAAGTTAGACAGCCCTTTGTCCCTGTTTGCTTGCCTATTTTCCTCAACCAACTATTTGCCTTCATTTTGCCAGAGGAACCATTATTACTCTATTGCTCTATGTTTCCCTAGAATACAGAACAATCAAGAAAGAAATGTTTTGAAAAATTTAGTGACTCTCTGAAAGTTTCTGTATCTTACAGTTTTTATTACCTTATAGCTCACAGATGATAATACTTGTATTTCATCTGCAATCATCTCAAAGCAGACAACTCCGAACTTACCGGGCAGACTTTAGGGTTAGAATGATCCTCTTATATCTGATTAGTACACAAACTAGAACTTTACATTTTGGAAAAGTTTCCCTTCAGCTATCTGAGGTTTTGTGTACTACAGTCAACTCACAGAGCCGGAGTGTGTGAGTGTGCAAGTTACTCCTGCACACAGATGTCTCCACCAAAAACCCTTAGGCTTCACAACTGACTGGAATACCTCAGTACTAAATGTAATTTTTAGTATGAAGCTTAGTACATCGTCAGTAAATCATCAGATTACCCCAAACTCATGGTCTGACCTGTGTTTAATCTTTTCTCTCAAGAACCTCAATGAAAGCTAGATTCAAATATAGAACTCTTCATGGTGGGAATCTTGCTTTAGAAATGCATGCTTTTGGCCATTTACACCTATAATCCTAGCACTTTGGGAGGCCAAGCTGGGGAGGATCACTTGAGGCCAGGAGTTCAACAACTGTGAAATGCATGCTTTCACTAGTTCAATTTATGAATAAATATTCTAGGAACAGGATAAAACAGCCACTTTTGCTAACTAGTCTAGCCTCATATAAAATATTTTTGAGGGTATTTTATTTTCACTTTCTTTGTTTATGGATCTTCCTTGTGTACATAAATGTATGAGGATAAAATTATTATTATTATTATTTTAAGAGATACATTCTTACTCTGTCACCTAGGCTAGAGTGCAGTTGCACAATCATAGCTCACTGCAGCCTCCAACTCCTGGGCTCAAGCGATCCTCCTGCCTCAGCCTCCCGAGTAGCTGGGACTACAGGCACATGCCACCACACCCAGCTAATTTTTCATATTTTTTGTAGAGATAGGGTCTTGCTATATTGCCCAGACTGGTATCAAATTATATTTGAGTGGTTAATGAAAGAAATGAATGCTTCCCTTTTAATGGGATGTCTTGATTCACTATGAATCACTGTATACTGGTTTAATAAAATCTGAGTAATTGTAATTAGAAGGTTATCTGAAATAGTGAAAAGTTTAAAATAATAATTCTATCTATTTATAATATTAAATAATATTCTTAATCATAATTAATGTTAATAAAGCAATAAATTATTTATTATTTATAATATATAAACTATCTTATTCACAGAAAGATAAATGAAAATGGTTCTTAACCACATAAAACGATGCTCAACTTCATTCATAATTCAAGATGTGATGAATGACATTAAGACCTACACTGGGGCTGGGCGAGGTGGCTCACACCTGTAATCCTAGCACTTTGGGGGGCCCAGGTGGGAGGATTGCTTGAAGCTGGAAGTTGGAGATCAGCCTGAGCAAGAGTGAAACCCCGTCGCTATAAAAAATAGAAAAATTAGCTGGGCGTGGTGGTGCACACCTGTAGTCCCAGCTACTCGGAAGGTTGAGGCAGGAGGATCACTTGGGCCCAGAAGCTTGAGGTTGCTGTGAGCTAGGATGACACCACTGCACTCTACCTGGGGCCACAGAGTAAGACACTGTCTCAAAAAATACGTAAATAACTAAAAAGCAACAACAAAAAGACTATACTGAGATACCACTGCTTACCTATCAGGCTGGCAAAAAAAATCCAAGAGCCTGAAAACACATTCAGCTGGCAAGCTTGTGAGTAAGCATGCACACTCATAAATCGCTATGGTAATGCAAAAGTAGTACAATCCCTATGGACAGGAATTTAACAATAGCTGGCAAACTTAAACATGCATTTACCTTTGGTCCAATAACCACTGCTAGGGATTTATTCTACAGATACACTCACAAAAATACAAAAAGACATACACACAAGGCTATTTACTGAAGCCAAACCATGGAGAACAAGTGTGCTTCGCAGACAGTGCATTTTTTACAAATTGAAGTTTTGTGGCAATCCTAGTCAAGCAAGTCTACTGGCACCATTTTTCCAACAGCATGTGCTCACTTTGTGTCTCTGTGTCACATTTTGACAATTTTCTCAACATTTCAAACATTTTCATTATTATTATATCTGTCGTGTTGATCTCTGGTCTCTGATGTTACTACTGTAATTGTCTGAGGGAGTCACGAACTGCATGCTCGCGAGAGGAGAGCTTGACCAATGTATGTGTTTTGACTGCTCCACTGACGAGCTGTTCCCCCATCTCTCCCTCTCCTCCAGCCTCCCTATTCCCTCAGATACAACAATACAGAAATTAAGCACTTAATTACCCTACAATGGCCTCTAAGTGTTCAAGTAAAAGGAAGAGTCACACCATCTCTCTCTTTAAATCAAAACCTAGAAATGATTAAGCTTTAGTGAGGAAGGCATGTTGAAAGCCTGACAGGTCAAAAGTTAGACCTCTTACACCGAACAGTTAGCCAAGTTGTGAATGCAAAGAAAAAGTTCTTGAAGGAAATGTAAAGTGCTACTCTGGTGAACATGAATGATAAGAAAGCAAAACAGCCTTATTACTGATATGGAGAAGGTTTTAGTGATCTGGATAGAGATCAAACCAGCCACAACACTTTCTTAAGACAAAGCCTAATTCAGAGAAAGGCCCTTAACTCTCTACAATTATATGAAGGCTGAGAGAGGTGAGGAAGCTGCAGAAAAATAAGTTGGAAGCTAGCAGAAGGTGGTTGATGAGGTTTAAGGAAAGCAGCCATCTCCGTAGCAGAAAAGTGCAAGGTGAAGCAGCAGGAAATTATCCAGAAGATCTACCTAAGATAACTGATGAAGGCAGCTTCACTGAACAGATTTGCAATGTAGACAAGGCCTTCTATCGAAAGAAGATGCCATCTAGGACTTTCATAACTGGAGGGGAGAAGTCAATGCCTGGCTTCAGAGCTTCAAAGGACAGACAGATTCTCTTGTGAGGGGCTAATGCAGCTGGTGACTCTTAAGTTGAAGCCAATGCTCATCTACCATTCTGAAGATCCTAGGTCCCTTATCAATTATGCTAAATCTACAGGGTCCATAAGAATTACGCTAAATACAGAACACTCTGCCCGTGCTGTATAAATGGAACAACAAGGCCTAGATGACAACACATCTGTTTACAACATAGTTTACTCAATATTTTAAGCCTTCTGTTGAGACCTACTGCTCAGGAAAAAAATATTTCTTTCAAAATATCACTATTCATTGACAATGTACCTGGTCACCCAAGAACTCTGATGGAGAGTAATATTCTTTCATGCCTGTTAAAACAACATCCATCTGCAGCCCATGAATCAAGGAGTCATTTCAATTTCAAGTCTCATTATTTAGGAAATACATTTTATAAGGATATAGCTGCCATACACAGTGATTCCTCTGATGAATCTAGGCAAAGCAAATTGAAAATCTGGAAAGGATTCACCATTCTACACATGATCTTAGCCAAAAGGCTGAGAAGTGATGGGATTCATCATCCTAGATGCCTTTAAGAACATTTGTGAATCACAGGAGGTCGTCAAAACATCCACATCGATAGGAGTTTGGAAGAAGTTGACTCAGCCCTGATGGATGACTTTGAGGGGTCCAAAACTTAAGTGGAAGAAGTCACTGCAGATGTGGTGGAAACAGCAAGAGAACCAGAATTAGAAGTGGAGCCTGCAGATATGACTGAATGGCTGAAATCTCAGGATAAAACTTTTAATAGGCGAGGAGTTGCTTCTTATGGATGAACAAAGAAAGTGTTTTCTTGAGATGGAATCTACTTCCGGTGAATATGCTGTGAACATTGTTGAAATGCCAACAAAAGATTTAGGCCAGTACATAGAATTAATTGATAAAGCAGCAGCAGGGTTTGAGAGAACTGACTCCAATTTTGAAAGAAGTTCTACTATGGGTAAAACGCTATCTAACAGCATCACATGTTACACAGAAATCTTTTGTGGAAGGAAGAGTCAATCGATGCAGAAACCTTCACTGTTGTCTTATTTTTAAAAATTGTCGCAGCCACCCTAACCTTTAGCAACCACCACCCTGATCAGTCAGTAGCCATCAACATGGAGGCAGGTAAAAAGATTCTGACTCACTGAAGCCTCAGATAATCATTAGCATTTTTTAAGCAATAGAGGATTTTTAAAATTAAGGTAAATACATTGGGGCTTTTTAGACCTAATGCTATCACACACTTAACAGACGACAGCCTAGCATAAATATAACTTTTATATGCACTGGGAAACCAAAAAATTCACGTGACTTGCTTTATTGCTACATTTACTCTGTTGCAGGGTCTGGAACCAAAGCGGCAACGTCTACGAGGTATGCCTGTACAGAAAGGCATGCTGCCTCTGCAACGGATGCCTCTGTGCAGGGATCTCCAGGATATATTGTTGAGTTATAAAAAAGCAAGGGAGAAGAAAATGTTTTAGTGTACTATTGTTTATCTAAGGAAAGGAGTGGGGGCTACAAATACATTAGTATTTTTTAATGTATTTTTTAAACTGAAGGATAACCCATAACTTTTTTCTTTACATAGGAAACACTTTACTGATTATTTTTACATTCCATCTTTTGACCCCTTAATCTGCTAGCAGTGAGTTCTTCTATACACAGAAGAAAAAATAATTCCTCATTATCAGTAGAGTGCTGGTGACAGTGTCATATCATTTTTTTTTTAAGACAGGGTCTCATTCTGCCACCCAGGAGGCTGGCGTGCACTGGTGTGATCACAGCTCACTGTACCCTTGCACTCCTGGCCTCAAGTGATCCTCCTGTCTTGGCCTCCCAAAGTGCTAGGATTACAGGCGTGAGCCACCATGTCCGGCCACGATGTTTTTTGTTTTTTCTTTAATAACGGTAATCAATGAGAGGGGAGGGAAACAAGCAAGGAGGACATAAACAGAAGCTGAATTTCAGCAGACAAACCTGATGTGGTGGAATTGATTTAGAATTATGTATATACCTTACACAAGTCTAAAACAAAATTAGTTCTTAAAAAAATTCCTAAAAATACAAAATAAAATGAGACTGGGTAGCCAGTTGGTGTTATAAGCAGAGAAGAACTAATCCAACAAATCTACAACACAGTCATTTGATTGTACACCCTAGTGGACTAGGTCTAGGAATCAAAGAACTTGTTTTTTTTTTTTTAGTTGTAAGCTGTATTCAGTAATCATGTTGTTGATGGTAGTACTGGTATTGTAATTAAGACATGTTTATGCTTATAAGGGAATGCAAATTGCTAATCATGCGATATTCAAATTCTATCAGTTTCAGCAACTCAAGAACCAAGATTCTCAGTGTGGGAGAAAAAACACACAGTTGAAGACTGAAGAGAGTGTGAAATTAAGGAATTCAAACTTAAAGCTGTTGGGAACTTTAAATTATTCTGAACCTTGAGAAAAATGTGGCTATGCAGCCTGAGTCACCTGGCATGCAGCTGCAACTTCTGACTTTTTTTCTGTAAATAATTGGGAAGATGAAGCAGCTCCTGAGATAAGATCCCCCTCAGATCTTTATCCCTCCTCAGGAGTAATAAAGTAATCTTCCTTGGAATGTAGTAAGCTGTAAGCAATCAAATCCCTGTAATGTATGCACTAGTCCTGTATGTAAATGTAACTCTGCTAAAACTTCTCAGGCTCTGCCTGTATAACTGAAACCTTGGCTACCTATTCATTTGCAGCTGACCCCATTCATTTGGAGTGTGTGTTTACCAAGCGGTGGTCCTCAAGCTTTGCACTTGAATAAACTCTACACTTAGTAATATTTTCTGAATCTCATATTTAAGGTTGAAAAAAGAAAAAAAATCCTGATAGCCTCAAATTAGCATGTATTTTCTCTTAAAAAAAATCCTAGATTTGATCACTGAAAAGATCTAGAAACCTTCACAAACTAGTCCACGCCTTGTGCCCAGATTGTGGTTTCTAAATCTCAGTTCCCACTAAACGCAATCAGGGATCTTTAGAGAAATGGCTAATCCCAGGTGTGGAGTGGGAATGTAAAAGAAGTACCAGGAATATCTTGTTACACAAAAAGCAAGGAAGTTATCAAAGACTACTAAGGTGTGTCAAGGGCATAGCACCCAACTTGAAAAGGCCAAACTTGAAAATGAACAAAAATGGCATAAAAAGTCATAAAAATGGTAAATGCAATGGACTGAACTATATCAAATATGCTCTATCCTCAAATTCATAATGAATTGATGTAAAATTAGACTGGTATTTGTGATACTGCTCATTTTTAAGTGAATGATATTGTAGCAATATTTTAAAGGGGGAATCTGTTTTTTAGATATACAATATAAATATCTGAAAATATTTACAGATAGGTCTGAGATTTGCTTCAAAATGGAATGTGGAAGGATATGCAAGGAGTAGTGGGAAAGAATAGGACATGGGTCATGAGTTTAATTTTCAAATCTGAGTAAAGGGGTCATTATTCTCTCTACTGCTGCATAAGTTGAAATTTCCCATAATAAACAGTTTTAAAAGAGCAAGAGGGAATAAGACAACAATAAAAAAATAACACCGTAAAGGCACATACAAAAACAAAATAACAGAAAATGTCATTAAAAATCTAAATGATTCTAAACCAGCTTAAGAATGCAAAGCATGAACCTGACAGTTCCTTTGTTCTGAAGGGGCAGAGTGGGGCCCAGAAAAGAATGAAGACTGGAAGTATCTCCATGACCTCTGTACTATATCCTAACCATTTATGTAAATGTATTAGCCTGAAAGATCACGAGGGAAAAAAGCATGGATAGTAAATAAGGCTACAAAATGGAACCTTAATTGAGCACACATTTTGAAAGTTGTAGTAAGAATACCAGTTGCTTATATATAATTGTTTCTAAAGTACTGTACATCAAATTATTTGCATAGAGGTTTTTTTTATAACATAAATATTTCACCTGGACTTTTGTTTACATTATTAATTTACATTAAAGAGTTTTAAAAAAATAAATAAACTTCAAAGCAGTCCCTACTTGAAATAATAATAAATCACAAACATAGGTAGAACATTCCTGGCCCTTTGTAAACATTACCTCATTGAATTCTCAAACCAGACCTATAAGGTAGGTACTCTTTTACAGATTATCCTCTTCTACAGACAAGGAAAATAAGGCAAAAGGAGTTAAGTAGCTTGATCTCTCAATCAATGCTGGAGGCAGGCTTTGAACACAGTATGAGACCACGGCCTGTGCCTTTCACCACTAGGCAACATGAGCTTCCATCACACCCTGGTGAAATATTATACATAAGCTCACATGGCAAAAATCACCCAGGAAGCATCTGAAATAACCAAACTTTAATGTGACCTGTGTAGGTTCATCTGTTAATATAATAATAACATCTGTCTCATTTTTGACTCACAGTATGCCACAATTTGGACTACAAACTTAGAATCGGATCAAAGCGAACTAAAGTAAATGCAATGTGGTATCCCAGATTGGATCCTGGAACAGAAAAGGACATTAGTAGAGAAGTCGGTGAACTTCAAATAAAATCTAGAGTTTAGTTAATAGTGATGAACCAATGTTAGCTTCCTTGTTCCAACAAACGTACCACGGTAATATAGTACGTTAACAATGGGGGGAACTGGGTGAGGGGTACACAGGAACTCTGTACTAACTTCCCAACTTTTCTGCAAACCTAAAATTATTTCAAAATTAAAAGTTTTTTAAAAAGAATACATAAATTTGGAAATAACTACTAAAAGATTAAAACATATTTCTAGCTCAATGAAAACAAATTTAATTCTGCCCCCAAATTCCTAAACACTACATTTCCAAAACTCAATCTTCTTGTACCTATTTTGAGTTTTAAATGAATGTACTGTTCTAAGTTTGTTAATGGTCAAGAAGAATGTTTTCAAGCTGTATTGCTTGTCCTTAGGGGTAAGGAACATATCTTACAGATGCTTGATTTAATCATTCAACAAATATTTAATGTGGGCTTCTGCTATGAGCTTACCACACTTGAGGCACCGTGCCAGCGACATGCCTGTTACACAAAGGCCACCTTCATCCTATGTGCTGCTAAGGGATGACTGAAGGATGTTGTGGACATTGCGGTCTCACTGATGTCCTGCTGCCCTTCTCTCGCTGTGGTGCCTGGGGGTTAGGTGGCAGGAACGGACTGACCCATTCCCAGCTCCAGAGGTGCCTCCTAACTATTTTAACTCCATCTGGTTAACCTATCCTTCTTCCATGGTGACTGGTTCAGATAACCCTGGCCTCTGCAAATCGGCATATAGAATTCCTCTGAATTCCCCTGGCAGTAGGATGGTTTGAGAAACCAACTAGGGACTGATGAGAGACTTATTTGCTCATGACTCCTGAGTAAAAAAGTACCCTTCCTATGAAGAAATATCCTCTCTTCCTCTGGATGCTACAGTATGTAAAAACTTTTAAATAGGCTGTAATTTTGTCCATTTTGTCTTCGGGTAGAAGCTACTCTGAGGATGAAAGCGCAGAGATAAGAGGGCCACTTTCGAGTAGCCAGCCAGACACCCTCAACCTCCCAGCCTCATTCTCACAAATATAAAATAGCAATACAGTAACAATAAGATGTAAATCATTGTTAATTCCAAGGCAGTGTTTACATTGTAGTTATATTAAAAAACAACAAAAACAACTGGGAATTGGATATTAGGGTATTGCTAATTTTGTGGTAATATTTACATTTTGGTTACAGCTTTAAAAAGCCTTTAACTGTCAGATATTCATAGTGAAATATTTACGGGTAAAATACTCCAGAATTAAAAAAAAAAACGTGGGGAATAAGTGATGGCGAACGAAATATTAATAACAATTATAAAATACCGAAGGTGAGTGATGGGTAAATGGCGGTTTGTTATGTTGTTCAATTTTTGTATTTTAATCCATAAAAACTTTAAACCTACACATATCACAATATTATGATCCTGTATACATGTATATCTAAAGCTGCCTTACGTACTGAAGGGCATGATATATTTTAAGTGTGTAACAACTAAATCGGCGATAGGTTCCAGATCCCAAGAGGACATTTCTGTACAAGCATAACACATGTAGTCAGTCATAGACATTCAGTTAAAATGGACTTAAGTCTAATTTCTGCTTTGATATTTACAGCTATGAAAACTGAAATCTAATACATTCAAACTTTTGTGCTGTTACCTAAGCAGTAATTCTAGTTTTGTTGATTTTACCTACAAAGTATCTTAAAATCGAAAATACTAGCCTAAACTGGCATCCGAGACCTGGTATTCTCAGGTCTTGGACTGGGCTGTTCTCCATCCTCATCTTGCAAGATCAGTCAGCCACATCTGGTACTTTCTTTCTTGTAAAGCATCTCCCACCCTTTCTTTTTCCAGCCTCTTACCCCTGGGTTTCTTTCCCCTTCTGGATTCTGTGCTCAGATATCTTTGCTCATGCAAATTCTAGGATTTTATACTTGGCCCTCCCTCTTTCCTCACTCTGCATGTGTTTTTTTGTTTTTGTTTTTCAATCCTTTATGCTGACTGGCCCCTTAGAGCTATATTTCTAACCAAGACCTCTATCTACCCTGAACTCCAAAATCAAATGCCTGCATCCATCACCAAAACTCAGTAGGTGCCTGAATGAATATCTCCCCTGCTTCAGTTCTTATCTTACCTGCATCCACAGGAGTCACCCTGCTGCTCTACATTTGGTCCCCAGGTACTGGAGACTCTTATAGTCATCCCTTCCTTTCCATCCCAATGCTAAAGCCTCAGTTCAGGCCCTCATCCTCTCCTTCCCGATCATTTGCAAGTGTCTCTTAAATGATGAGTGCTCCAGGGCCATTGCTATGGTCTGAATATTTGTGTCTCCTTCAAATTCCTATGTTGAAATTCTAAGCCCAAGCTAATGGTATTAGAAGGTAGGGCCTTGTGGGAGGTGATTAGGTAATGAGGGCAGAGCCATCATAAATGGGATTAATCCCCTTACAAAATAGGTCCAAGGGGGATCTTAGCCCTTCTCCCATGTGAGAAAACACAGAAGCAGGCACCATCTATAAACCAGGAAATGGGCCCTCACCAGACACAGTCTGCTAGCACCTTGATCTTGGATTTCCCAGCCTCCAGAACTGTGAGATATAAATTTCTGTCGTTTATAAACTACCCAGAAGGCTGAACTAAGATAGTCATCTTTCTAAATGCAAAGCTAATCATGTTATTTCCTTCTTTGAAACTCTCCAACAACTTCACCCTATCTGAAGTTAACGTCCATATACCCTTTATAGCTCTCAAGGCTAGTGACCTAGTCTCTCCCCATCTCTCTCTGGAATCGCTTTGCACAATCCCTGCTACTTACTCATAATTTCAGTCTGCAGCCTGACCCCACATAACCTGCTGAGCTGCTTCATGCCTCAAGATCACTGCTCTTCTGATTTTCTCCTCTTATGAAGATTTAATCACTCATTATTTATTCAACAGACATGTACTGAATTCTTACTATGTGATAGGCTCTGTACTAGGTGCAACAGTGGAGATGAACACTATTCCTAGCCTCAGGGAGTACACAGCCTAGCAGGGAAACAGATATTAAACAAGTAAACTATTGGCATATGGGGGGCGGGAAGAGGAGAATAAATTCCCAGGAAGTAGTAACATTTGACTTCATTGCATTTTGCTACAATATCCTCTCCGACTTCTTTGTAAAGGACACTGATTTAGAAATGCCCTCCTCCTTTTGGTGTACCTCAGTTTTAAAATGCCTTTTTTCTGAGATGACATTTTGCCCTACATTTCCTCTTTCTAAAATTCACAATCCTAGCAAAAACCTAACCAGATTTCAAAGTCAGCATTCCTAAGCACCCCAACCCCCACCCCAGCACAGCCACCCTGCAGAGCAGAACTGACCTCTCACTCCCTCAGGCCCCCCAAGTACCCTACCCTGCCCTGCCTTGCTCTGATTAACTCCTGGATGGGCCCAGAATCCCTAAGGACAGGAACAAAATCTTTCTTTCCTTTAAATCCCCACCAATACAGTGCAAGCCCACAGCAAATCTTTAAATGCTTAAATGGCAAAAATTCACTCTTTAAAAGTAAATAAATTTGTACCTTGGGCATAAATTTGTATAAACTTTTTGAATACCAATTGTACATTATCTATAAAAGTTTAAAAGGCCTGGAAGTACCACTTCTAGTTAATGTTCTACAGAAATCTCAGTAGTTGCCATAAAAAAGTATGGACAATGATGTCTCGTTTTAACATAGATATAGTTGCTAACAATTGGAAAAAAATGTCAATGGCCATCAACAGAGAGCCGGGTAAACAAATTAGGGTGCGCCACACTGTGGAGGAGTCCTTCCCCAGCAGCTAGAAAGAGGAGGCAGACCACTCCCTGTCAACAGTGAAAGATGTCCACAGTTGTAGGATGACAGTGGTAGTAGAACCTTGCCATTTATTCCTTTAAAAAAGAAAAAAATATATGTCTTCACAGTATAGGGAAAAAAATCTCTAAGCCATATCCTACATTTTATCTCTGGGGGCATGAGACTATAAGCAGAAAGGAGAAACCATCTGTTTCTACTTTAAACATCCTATCATTGAATTTGTTAGAGTGAGATGTAATGCTTTTTAAATTTAAAACACAAACAGAATCACTAAAGTAAAAAGATAGTGTTTTTTTTTTGTTTTTTTGTTTTTTTGTTTTTTACTAATGTATACATTATTTTACCAGTTTCTTATTTAGGAAACTGAGATTATATCTTTTAAATTCTAGGGTTTTTTTTTAAGCTGAAATATTATTCACTGCTATATTCCCAGCACCTAGAATAGAGATTTATAGCAGGTGCTCAGTTAATATTTGTTGAATGAATCAACTGCTGTACAAGTATAAAATCAGTTGCTCAGGGGGAAAAGGTATTAACTGCTTCACAAACTGACAGAGGAAAAAGATCACTTCAGAATGTATTTTAACAGTGTGACTCCCAATTTAAATGAGTCAGGATTTTTTTTTTTAAGTAAACTTTTAAAGAGCACAGATCCTCCAGTAGAAGAAAATCAATAATGGCCAATAAGCCTTAATTATGATCTATTTCAAAGAGCTTATTTCTGCAGGTAATTAACTTTTAGCTTGGACTATTAAGACCAACTTCATCTTCTCTCTGAAAACCAAGGCCCCTAACAATTGGCCTTTTTACCTTCAGATCCTAAAAGAAAGCCCCCAAAATGGTAAGCCCTCCATGGGTGTTGAGGATGCTGATGAGAGAGGTGAGATACCTAGAAAAACGAACCCAAGGTTTTAGGCTTAGGAGACTTGGATAAAACCTCCAAGAAAAAAAAAGTCTTGAATGGATTCAAGTTTAAGTTCAATTTTTTTAAAAAAGAAGATATAGAATATTTAACCAAACGTTAATGCACTGGAAAGGATTATTTATATAAATAACCGCCACTATACAGCACAACTCCCCTCTCCCTGCAGTTTCCTCCCCATGGAAAGCACTTTAAGTACGTACTTGTCTCAGGACGCTTGGACCCAGGAGTCTACTGAATTCTAAAAACCTACATACTTCCTGGACTTTTTTTTTTTTCCGATCACTGCTTTTAATTCTAAATCTTCCTTTGACAGGGTGATTTAGTCCTTGCCATGAAAACACAAGGGCCCAAAAGACTGTCATCAAATACCAATAATATTTAGAGGATGGGAGATGGGTTAAAATACTTCTCCGCCAAATTCATGTAACTGGTGTTTAGCAAGTTTGTGAATTGGCCGTAAATAAAATAATCCTTACAGACTGCTCTTTACAATCTCTCTCCAACCCTACCCATTCTTTAACAACTGGAAAATTCTTCCAAGGTCTACGCACCCTCTGACATCTCCCCCACTAGCAATAACTGTCTAGGTAAGAATGTTTAAATTCATTGTGAAATCACCACCAACAGTTCACTTAATAAACTTGTTATCCCCAAATGCCCACGCCCTGGTCTCTGCCCTCCCCTTCACTCTTAGAGCAGGGGTCCAGTTTCACATTTCTGGGTGACCACAGTCCTGTGTATGAAACAGGTGCTCAGTAAGTACCGATTTTGCCATTTCATGGCACTGCATAACTGGAAAAAAAGAAAAAAACAAACTTTGGAAACCATCTCAAATCAACACATGTGTTTACTCTGGCTAATAAACAGCGACAAATGATGATTTTTTAAAAAGTGCCATGTTTTCTAGCTGAAGGAACGCACAGTACTTGGAAGCTCGCGTGAACCTGCCGCGAAGCCACTTCAGTCCGGACTAAGGGGGCAGCCGCGCTGGAAGCGAACGAAGCCCATCCCGGCTCCACAGGGCGGCGGGGAGAAGGGCGAGCGCCGCGCCCCAGCCCCGGGCGCCCGGCGCTCCCACCCAGGCCGGGAGCAGGAAGGGATGGAACCCGGGGGCCCGGGGGGCGCCCGCAGCCGCCGCGCCAGGGAGGGGCGCCCGTTTCCTTGGCAACCGCGGCAGGCCACAGCCCTTCCTCCGGGCCGGGGGAGGGGAGGGGAGCGAGGCGACCCCTGCGCAGGGGCGGCGGCGGCCGGGGGCGCCTCCCGGGGCGCAGCGCCGCAGGCCCGGCTCGCGGGGCCCTGTCCCGCCGCGGCCCGCGCCTACCGTGTATCCCCGCTCCAGGTCACTCTCCTCGTAGCGAAAGGACGGGATGTAGACCTCCATGGCCGCGCCAGCCGGCCGGCGGAGGGCGAGTGGGGGGCGGGCTCACGGCTGCGGCCGCCGCTCCGCCCCCGGGCCCGCCGCCCCGCCTCCCGCGCTCCGCGCCCGCCCGAGGCTGCGCGGCCGGACCCGGGTCTGCTCCGGCGCGCCGCGCTCTGGGCGTGCCTGCGGCCGGGGCCGGGGCCGGGAGGCCGGGGCGGAGGGCGCGGGGCTTTAGGCGCCTGAGCCCCGGGCCCGATGGGCGGCCGAGATCAGCTGGGCCCGGAGGAGGCGGGGCCTGAAAACCTGAGTCTGCAGAAAGGGGTGTGCGCGCCCCCGCGCCGGGACTGGGCCGCGGCGGCGCTCCCTGCCCTGGGGCTCCGGCGGGCGCTCGGAGGGCAGTTTGCAAGACGGAAAAGAATGGAATAGTGTGAAGCTTTTTAATTTCGTTTTGGTCGGCTGAGTTTTTATTTTTACCCTCGAAGGGCACTGACAGCTGTGAGCCCTCCAACTTTTACCAGGACTCTCCTGCTTGCCTTCTGTTCGAAGGTCAGGGTCTCCTGAGTTGGCCGTCGAACCCGGGAGCGGTGCTGTGCCACCGAGCCCGAAAGTGAGCGCGCAGGCTGGCGGGTCACTGAGATAAACCCTCCTGCTTCGGGCTCCAGTGCTAAAATGCTGCCTCTAACTAAGTATAAGGAGCTTTTTAACTATGAGAGAAAGTAGAAGACGCAATAAAGGGTAGGGACTAGGGACTAGTAGCTTGAAAGTCCTAAAAGATTAAGTGCCCCAGCTGAGGACACTGTTTTCTTTTTTGAGGCAGGGTCTCCGTCTGTTGCTCAGGCTGGAGAGCGGTGGCGTGATCATAGCTCACTGCAGCCTCGAGCTCCTGTCCTCCACTAATCTTCCCGCCTCAGCCTTCCAAAGTGCTAGGATTACAGGCGAAAGCCACCACACCTGACCATGACAAGACTTTTTAAAAAGGCACTTGCCCTAAAACCTAGTCGGTAAGGCAGAAAAATCACACAGTACAGTGTGATAGTCACTAGAGGCTTAAGGTCATCTATAAGCTGGGCTCTGAACTCACAGCATAGAGCCCACAGAGCTGTTTCGTTCATCAGGAGGTGCTGGCCAGAAGAAAAACGGAATGGTGGGCTAGTCAGGGGCCACAGCTAAAAAGTAGGGAGTTTTGAGAGCAGGGCACATCTTGGAGCTGCAAGTGTGTGAGTGCTGGGTTAGGAGGATGGATCCTCAGATGAGGTTAATGTAGAGGGCTTTGCAGGCAAGTTCCGACAGCAAGAAGCCCAGTTATTTCTCTGTCCCATGATTTAGGGTTCCATCATAAACTCTAGAGTTTGCTAAGCTGAAATGCCCCTACTCTCAAGGGCAAACTGAATTAAATGCAGCTGCAGTCCAAGAAGCTCACTGGCAGCTTACCCTTTTTCCTAGCTAACTGAGGTCACTTCTCAGTGACCCACAAGTCACCTCCGACAGAGTAGTTTCAATTCTGCACTGCGCTGTAACCTAAGGAAGGAAACTCAAGGCTTACCTGAGTAACTTGATAATCGAGTTTCCTCAGCTGGGACCCTGTGCGGTGGCTCATACTTGGAATCCTAGCACTTTAGGAGGCTAAGGCAGGAGGATTGCTTGAGGCCGGGTGTTTGAAACCAGCCTGGGCAACAGAGAGAGAGCCCCTACATCTCTACCAAAAAAAAAAAAAAATTTAATTATCCAGGCCGGGCGCGGTGGCTCACGCCTGTAATCTTAGCACTCTGGGAGGCCGAGGCAGGCAGATTGTTTGAGCTCAGGAGTTCGAGACCAGCCTGAGCAAGAGCGAGACCCCCGTCTCTGCTAAAAATAGAAAGAAATTAATTGGACAACTAAAAATATATAGAAAAAATTAGCCGGGCATGGTGGCGCATGCCTGTAGTCCCAGCTACTCAGGGAGGCTGAGGCAGGAGGATCGCTTGAGCCCAGGAGTTTGAGGTTGCTGTGAGCTAGGCTGATGCCATGGCACCCTAGCCCGGGCAACACAGTGAGACTCTGTCTCAAAAAAAAAAAAAAAATTTAATTATCCAGGTTTGGTGGCACCCACCTGTAGTCCCAGCTACTTGGGAGGCTGAGGTGGGAGGATCGCCTGAGCCCAGGAGTTTGAGGCTGCAATGAATTATGACCACCCACTGCACTCCAATCTGAGTGACAGAGTGAGACCCTGTCCCAAAAAAATGATATAGTAATAATAATAAGCTTCATAACAATCCCATGAGGAAGTGTTATTTGCAATAAGATGCAAGATGACTTTCAAGGGCTAGGAAGTAGTATTTCTGTTTATTTTTAAAATAATAACAGCTGATGATGGCAGAAGACCCACAAAACAATTTCAAGATTGGTTGAAACGGGTAATATAACTCAGGATCATGTAGTCATGAAAATCCTTGTGCCACAGATTGCTGATCAAGCTTTTATTTATTTATCTATTTATTTTTTATTTATTTTTTTGAGACTGACTCACTCTGTCACCTGGGCCAGAATGCAGTGGCACCATCATAGCTCACAGCAACCTCAAACTCCTGGGCTCAAGCAATCCTTCTGTCTCAGCTGGCTGAGTAGCTGGGACTACAGTCATGTGCCACCAGGCCCAGCTAACTTTTTCTATTTTTAGTAGAGATGGGGTCTGGCCTCGAACTCCTTTACCCTACAAAGGATCAGGGTAAAATAAGGTCTCAAAAAATATACTTTCTATGCATTCATTCTCAGGACCCTATCCTGTATATCCACGAAATGAGGGAATAAATCAAGAAAGAGGAAAATATGAGGTATAGAAAGTGGAAGATACAACCCAGGGCAGCAGCGAGGGGAGCTTCAGGATCACCACCGTGCATGGGCTTAACAAAGTAACCAGTCCAGACTAGAGTAACATGGCTCAAGAGGCAGGCATTTTGAGGGCTGTTTTCACAATGCTTTCTGCCGTATCTTCTTTTTAATCTAAAGAAACTACTGGAAAATATACTTCACCAACACAAGAAAATAAACCAAAAAAAAGAAGGTGGCCCGAGTCCCAGTGTATAGGGAGTACATCCCAGGAGAATAGTAAAGGCAATTCCACAGTCGAGAGTGAGAGAAGTCCAGGGGTAACTACAGCAAGCCCAGAGAGCACTCGCCCCAGAGAGAGTATTAGTTTCCAGGAGCGAGGGCTCTAACGAAAACAACTGGAATGGCGAGATTACCTGATGCGAATGGTCTCATTGGAAAACGCACTGTGACGCTACGGGAAGGCATGGAGGAAATTACCAATAGATTAAGTAAAAAAAGCACCAACCAAATTGAAAAAAAGTTAAAGCATGTTTTACCTCAGAGAAAAATAGCAAGGTCATTGAAAACAGGAAAGCCTGAGAAACTGTCACAGCCAAGAGGAGCAGAAGGAGACATGACAACCGTAATAAATGTATCCTAGATGTGGTGTCCTGAAAGGGATCCTAGAACAGAAAAACTATTAAGCAAATACTAGGGGAATCTGAATAAGCTACAGACTTCAGTTAAGAATAATGTATCGATATGTATGAGTTGTAACAAATGTACCACACTAATGCAAGATGTCAGTGGGAGAAACGGGGTGCAGGGTATGTGAGAACCCTGTATGTCCGAACTTCACAATTTTTCTGTAAATCTAAAACTTCTAAAAAATAAAGTTTATTTTTTTAAAGAAGAAAGAAAATCATCATTAAATATACTACAACTTTCAGCTGTGAGCAGTATTTGTATAGGCACAATAAAAATGCAAATACTGATTTAACCAAAAATTGTAACGTAACGGCATTGCAAGAGCGGGGGACAAGTGCGTAAAGCAGAGTGACGGCAGAGCGGGCGAACAAACTCCTGCTTGCCATAAAAAAGGTAAGTAGATGATGTCTAAAACTGATGTGTGATAGCAGTGTGCGCCTGTTATTTAGAAATGTAAAGGCCGCAGAAGAAGCAGCCAAGAGTAGAAAGAGAAGCGTCTGAGGAAGAGGATTGGGGAAACCCAGGCCCTGTGGGGCAAAGCACCATTGCATTTCGTTAGCCTTGCCAGTGCTACTTTAGTTTTCAGATTTTGTGCATGTATTAATTTGATAAAATAAACATTAACTAAAAAACAGAAGGCTGCAGTAGATTTTTACGTATTGACAAACAAAAACTTCTAAGACACTGGCAAATCAAAAAGCAAATTCCAGGAATGCCACAGAAATAACCCTAATGGCATTACCAAAGAGGCCTAGGCAGTTGTTTGCCGTATTGAAGTTATTCTTTTTAAAAAAGTACCAAATACATTAAAACTTAATGTTGTTTCTGAAACCTCAGTTCCTGCCTTTGAGTACTTTCTTCTCCTTTTCTATTCCCTCATTACCAGAAAAGCTGCTTTCACTTCATCACATCCCAATCTTCCAATTTCTGCCTGTCTTCTCTCTCTTGCCTTCATTTTGCTCAATGTAACCTTAGTCATTTAAATTCATATGTAAAAATCCCTTTTCCTCCCGCCCCATGTTCTCTCAAACCCACCACCAATCCCCAATATTGAGTGGGTCCATCAATTTGCGTAGGTCCTGCTGTCTGAGGGCTGAAGAAATGGATACTGTCTTCCATTGGCTTTATTTGTAAATTCATGATTTCCAAACTGATTTGAAAATTAGCACTCATCTCTATTTCTTTTTTCTAAACATTTACTATTCTTTTTTGGCCTCCAATCTTCTTTGGCCTTCCAGCTGGACATGGCCCCCTGATGATGGCTTAATTTCTTACTTCATCAAGAAAATAAAAACTTTCAGGCTTGAACTCATACAGCTTTTCTTTTTCATCTCTAAATATACTCATCCTTCCCTTTCCTTTTGTTGAAAGTAAGAAATATCCCCACTTCTTTCTGAGACTCTATCTACCTGATTTTTTTCTTCCATTCTTCCCTTATTCATTTTACCCAAGATTTTGAAATCAGCATGCCGATCTCAAAATAAATGGATAAATGAGTGACTAAGTGAAACCTGCCATCTTTATTTCCATTCCCCTGAATTATCTCACTTCCGTGGCAGTGGTTCAGGCACCTGCCATCATTTGGCTGGACGATTGCCACTCCATCAATTGTTCTCATGAAATTCTCTCTTTCCATCTTTCTTCACAGATTACTATTTCCCTTAGTCTACTACATATTGAAGGCTCTTGCATACATTTGTGTGACAATAAACTTCTTGTTCCCAAAGCAATAACCACATTTCTATTTCATGCTTCCTTTTTAGCTTCCAGTCTTCTCTAAAGGTCTCTGACATTCGCTGACAACACTCATTTAACTATAGTAGAGTATCTCCGCGGTTGGGGGGTGGGGGGTTTAAGCTTTTGTTTGCTGAGTATTAATGGATTTTGACTGCAAGCTTTCCTCCCCTCCCCATCTGATCTTCAGCCCCTGGACTCTCAGAGTAGATCTCTTTGGGGTAGACTGTTCTGGGAGGGAACCTTTTTGGTAAGCCTATTTAGGCCTTAGGCAAGCATAAACCTGTTATTTTGAAGAAGCCCTAAAGAAGACTGGTGAAACAATCGAAATGCAGGTGCTTTGTTCAGACTGAGATGTTCCGTGTTCTGCAAACATTTATTGGATGCATAATAGCTAATACTTATTAAGCACTTGCTAAGAAATTCATATCAGTTACCTTAATGCCCTGAAGGAGTACTTTCCATTGTACAGATGAGGAAACTTAGGTTTTAGAGAAAAATAACTTGCTCACAGTCAATACTGTAGGTTCTTCAGCCAAGATTCAAACCAGTGGGCTGAATGCATAACTGTTCTTAATCACTCCATTACACTGTCTTGGCTGTAACACACTAAGTTCTACAAGAAATATTAAGGGCATGGTCATTTCCCAAGAAACATACAGACTAGTCAAGGAAGTAGGGCCAGGTAACTATAATACAAGACAGATCTCGGTAAGTACAAGTTGAAAGAAACAACTTTTCATTAGAGTGATATGGAGACATCAAGAGATTCCTTCCCTCCTTCCTTCCTTCCTTCTAGCTAGGGGACTTAAAAGGATGTGGACTTTAAATTTGGCTTTAAAGTTTAAAGGATGGGTAGGATTTAAACAATTGCTTTTAAAAGAGAAAGGTAACTCAGACAAGGTGTATCATTAACAAAAACACTGAACCAGGAGGGAACAGGGTACACTCACAAGCCAGGGGCCTCATTTGATTAAAGCAAAAGATGGGTGAAGGTAAGGGGTAAGAATCAAGACAGGAAAAGTAGTTTGACACCAGATCATGGAGCATCCGAACTTTATCTGTAGGCTGTGGGGAGTCTATTGAAGATGTCTGAGCACAGTGCCGTGGAAAGGGTTCTTTAGGAAGATCAGTTTCACAGCAGGTTGTAGGAGTAGCAGAGTAGGGAGAGACTAAAGGAATAGCATCTCACAGGAGACTTAAGATAGGTCTGGTAGATGGCAACAAGATCTTGACCCGGTTCTGGCTGGGGACTGGAGGGTGGGCAGGCGGTTTAAGATCTTGACCCAGGGAGAGAAACAGGAGAGATGAGAAGGGCAGAGATTTCAGAAATTACAATCAACTCAAGTTGGTCTTGGTAAAATTATGATGCCTAAGAAATGTAACTTTGAAAACACCAGCATTTGGTTTTACGTCTCGGTTACAGAAGGCTGGGAAGCAGTAACTTAAACGCAGAAACTAAGTTTGGTTTAAAAGCCTACTGTCACACGCGCACACACACATTTCTACACACACACTGCGTATACATACATAGTGAGAACACCCAAAATAAAGATCTAGAAAATACAGGTTAAAATCAAGATAAGACGACTATGAAGAAGTAAGAAGGCAATTTATTCTTTAAATAGTTTTGTTAAGTTTTGTCTAAGTTTAATTTTTATTAAACAGTTACATATATATAAATTTAAAATAGAACTTTTTTCTCAAAATACTCTGTTAAAATGGTTTATCCTGTTAACTGACCTTAATAAGAAAGTAATTTGTGTATTAACAAATGGGCAGCTTCACCTTGATTGGCTTTAATTACAAAGTTTCCATTTCACTCAGTTAAGAAATACGTAAAATTATTCAATCTTCAAAGACTTTTTTAAAAGTATGTGACAAGAGAAAGGAAGATGAGCATTTTTAATTACTTCATGTGCATTAAAAAATTAGATAGAAAGGCACAACTTCCCTATCTTCTACAATCTTCTATTCTTAGCAGCTTCTGAAGCAACGGTTTGAAGAAATAAGTTCTCTGAATGCCAAAGGACTTCCTAGAGTTCTATACATAAAGGATTAGAACAGGAATCTTGAAAAACTCATCATACATTTTCAAAGAATGTTCACACACCATTAATACACAAATTTAAAAGGAAAAATCAGTTCAATCATGATTTAAGCCCTAAACTGCTAGTTTATCTGTAAGATGAAGAGGTTAAGAGACAGTCTTTAAGTTTCCTTCTGGCAATACAATGCTACAATTTATTCATAGTAGATATTGAGTATCCACTACTTGCAAAACATTATGCTACAAAGTTTTATACCTAAATTGTATTTGCCCCTTGAAAGCACCAAGTAGGAGTCCTTTATTCAGCTTTCATTTCTTCACTGGGTTCAGGATGGTAAATAAACTAGCTGTTGGGACTTATTTTCCATTTTCACTTCCACAGGCACTGCCTAAACCTTTGCTGTCCAATATCATAGCCACTAGCCACATGTTACAACTGATCATTTAAAATGTAGCTAGTATGAATGGAGATGTAATGACACTGTAAAATACACATTGGATATCAAAGACTTAATACAAAAAAACAATGTAAAATATCTCATAAGTTTCAGTACACAGGAACCACTGGATTTAATATTAAAATTAAATTTTTTTTGGAGACAGAGTCTAGCTGTGTCGCTCCAGCTAGAGTGCAGTGACAGCATCATAGCTCCCTATAACCTCAAACTCCCAGGCTCAACCAATCCTCCTACCTCAGCCTCCGGAATAGCTAGGACTACAGGCAAGAACCACCTCACCTGGCTAATTTTTTCTATTTTTAGTAGACACGGGGTCTCACTCTTGCTCAGGCTGGTCTTGAACTCCTGTGCTCAAGGGATCTTCCCACCATTCCTTCCCAGAGTGCTAGGATTACAGGCGTGAGCCACCGTGCCTGGCCCTGTTTCTTTCTACTTTTAAAAATTAGGCTTTACAAAGTTTAAAAATATATGTGGCTCACATTATATTTCTATTTGGTGTAAACATTTGGTCTGTTTTGTTTAGAGACAGGGCCTCACTCTGTTGCCCAGGCTGGAATGCACTGGTGCCATCATAGCTAACTGCAGCCTCGAACTCCTGGGCGTAAGCGATCCTCCCATCTCAGCCTCCAGAATAGCTAGGACTACAGGTGTGTGCCACCATGTCCAGCTAGTTTTATTTTTTGTAGAGACTAGGTTTTGAACTCCTGGCCTCAAGTGATCTTCCCGCCTTGGCTTCCCAAAGTGCTGGTATATAGGTGGGTGCCACTGCGCCTGGCCTTTCTTCATCTAAAGTCTTAAGGACCTCATCCAAATTAACATGACCTCTCTTCATCGCCCTGATCACAAAGGCAGGGTAATGAACAATTATTCACATTTCTCTTGTTGTATTAAATAATTTCCTTTTCTTGTTATTTCCACGTCCGGCCCATGATCTACTTTCATTATTACTTGCAACCATATCCTGTACTGTGAGGGTTATGAATGATACTTATTTTACTCTGAATTTTAGATGAGAAAGGGGATGGTGGTTCTATTCAGTCTTTCTTCAATACTTTGAAACAAAGAATATGTCCCACACACACAGGTATCATAACATATACATTTCTTGACTAGTGAATCCGATACAGAAATATGCCTCCAAGGTTCCTAAGCCTGGAGGACTGGACTTCCTTTTCACAAGTGTTATTTTCCCTCCTCACTACCAGTAACCCCTCCTTCCTTAAAAACAGAACTTTTAAAAATTTTCGTTTTATCTTATTTTTTGGAGATTGGTCTCAAACTCCTGGGCTCAAGCGATATTCCCACCTCAGCCTCCCAAGTAGCTGGGACTATAGGTATCTGCCACCACTCTCAGCTAAATAGGATGACTTTGATCAGCCTGTCGTTACTGTTATTGAATATCTTCTGTCTCCCTATTGTTAATCACATGACTGCCTATGCAGGACCATGACAGGAAAAGTGAAGTAGCCATTGAGCTTAGTCACATCCCTTATTTAAGACAGAAAAATGGAAGTCTTTATAATTCCCTTAGACATTAAGATTAAGCATTTTTAAATGAATATACTTTCCTTCTCTACTTATCTGACTTCCTTCCTTTAAAGAAAGCTGATCATGTTAAGAGGCTTATTTATTTCATATTTTAAAACCACTTATGAAACAATTTATACAGTGAACTTGGGAAACTTTATTAGATCTGGATAAAAAGAAAAAACATTCAGTAGCGGCAATGAAACAAGGGCATTTTGAGATTAATATAAATATATATGTATAAAACAAGCAGAATGGGGGTGGGGAAAAACAAGTGGAATAGTTGAAAATAGGTCAGTGAAAAACACAATCAAAAAAACTTATTCTGTGTAGAAATCACATTTTTTTTTTTTTTTTTGAGACAGAGTCTGGCTCTGTTGCCCTGGCTAGAGTACCGTGGCATCAGCCTAGCTCACAGCAACCTCAAACTCCTGGGCTCAAGCGATCCTCCTGCCTCAGCCTCCTGAGTAGCTGGGACTACAGGCATGCGCCACCATGCCCAGCTAATTTTTTTCTATATATGTATTTTTAGTTGTCCAGATCATTTCTTTCTATGTTTAGTAGAGATGGGGTCTCGGTCTTGCTCAGGCTGTCTCGAATTCCTGACCTTGAGCGATCCACCCACCTTGGCCTCCCAGAGTGCTAGGATTACAGGGGTGAGCCACCGTGCCCGGCCTAGAAATCACATTTTTACGTTTTGCTTTAGCATTGTTTTACTTAAGAGGAGGTAGTCTTTTATTAGAATTTGGTTTTCTAATAGAATATTTATATTGAAGTTTGACATTTTAAACAAAGTATTTTAAAGCAGAAAGGCACTTCAAGAATAAAGAGTTTTATGTACTTATTTTATAGATAAGAGATTTAAGTGATACGTGCAAAGTCCTAAGGCTACTGAGAGAAGAATGAAGACATGTATGTTAGTTTAGCTTGTTCCACTATGTATTATGCTGCCTTAGTCCTTCTTTAACTTTCCATCTCATAAAAGAAATACTTAAGTTCAGACCTATACAACTAAAAGATTATGTTAGCACTATTAATGCTCGTTTTATTTGGACAGAAAGCATTTCAGAAATATGAACGGGAGAAATGAAGACTGATGGGTTGAGTGTTGAAATAACTAAATCTTGTTAAAATGTTGGTAGGTATCGGAGGTTCACATAATTTATTTGAAATTTCCAATACACTGCTTATCTTTTAGAAAATGTGGGCAAGGGGAATGAAGTCTGAGTCTGTTACTTTCTTCAGCTTAAGGCTAAAAATATTTATGAAATATTTTAATTGGAGGTACTAAATATTCTAAGGAATGTACATCTGAATGGAAGATTTTAATAATAATAACTTGAATAACTAAGTTATTATTCCATGTACAAACTATACCTTTGTAAGGAATATAACTATGGATATAATACTAGGACATCATTCTAGTGGAACTCTATTCCTGGTAAGCCTATTTTTTGCCCAATATTAATTAATGAGACAAGATAGCATCTGCTATATATTACTAATGAATTATTCATTTCTCAAAAGTATTTATCCATAGTAGAAGCAAAAGAAGATTGTAGTATTTCTGCTTCAGTTTCTTTTTAAAAGGGCAAACATTATTTTGTGTCTCCTGAGATTTTTTTTTTCCTGTTCAATTCACTATTTTTTCTTAGAGACAGGGCTATGTTGCACAGGCTGGAGTGCAGTGGCTATTCACAGGCACAATCAAGCACTACAGCCTTAACTCCTGTGCTCAAGCAATCCTCCTGCCTCAACCTCCCTAACTAGAACTACAGGCACATGCCACTACTTGTGGCCCAAGTCTTTATAATAAACTTATGCATCATGTAGGCTTCTGGGGTATGAGTATAATATGAATATAAATATAACATATGTATGACTATATATTTCATATTTATATCAAATATAAATATGAATATATATAACACCTATAGTAGGCTTAACATTTCAACTGAAATAAGTGGAAGCAAACACATGCTGAGGATACTCTGGTATATTATTAAATACTTCTATCCAGTAAGCCACAAGAGAGGGCTTAGTTATACATACCATATCTTGTTCCTCTGGAAGGGAGATGTGGTTGTTAAGCTCAAGAAAAGGGGTGTTTTTAAAGAATACTTTTTAAAAAACAAAAATAACTCTGATTCCAGTTATAACTTAAATCAGCATTAAGGATAACAGCTGTCTAAGCAGCACACAGAATAAGTAAGAAGGCTGCCAAAGACAATTTCCCTTTATTTGAAATTTGCTTTGTGCTGTCCTTGTTTATTCATCAAATAATGGTATATTTTAGTATGGTACCATTCCTTGTCAATTATGATCATAGATGACCTTTTAGGTTTTTTTAAAAAAAGATAAGGAATAAATTAAATATATGCAAAGCTTAGATTCTGAAGATAACATAAGATGAGTAAAATCCATGGGACTTTTAAGAGAAGCAAATACATTTTTTCCCTAATTCTTAGATTGGGCACTTATTATAGGGATGGATAAAAACAAGCCAAGACAATTTATTCTCTTCTTTAACCCAAGACAACCAAGAGATAAATGTTCTTTGATATATGATGGTTTCATAAGAAAACTTCAGCTTCATTTAGTCATTTAATAATGTAAGAGTTCAATTTTTTCTGTTAATTAAATTAAGGAATCACAGCATCATCCATAAACGTCTAGAAAAAAAAGTTCCTTCCTATTAAAAATGCTTTAAAAATATCCCTGATATGTTTACATACCCAAATAATTTGTTACTAATACTTCACAAGGAATATCATTTTATTACTGTAATCACAAAATCATAATTTCTGTACAGGAATGTATAAGTGAACATTAATCAATGCATTGATAATTCACTTCATAAAGAGGGTAAACATACTACAGAACATATTGTAAAGAAAAAAATATTGTCAAATTTTCTGGCCTTGCAGTGCACTTTTTAGTGCAAGTATTTAAGACACAATAGTGTTCAATTCAGCAAAGTATTGCAGAATGTCATGCCACAGTCCACTTAATTCAAAGAGGGTCAGGACATGCAGCTTGTAATAAAATGTCAGAGTGTGTGTGTGTGTGTGTGTGTGTGTGTCTATGTATATATAAAACCACATGTAATTCATAAAATATATAGTGGTTTATTTAGATGGTTTTAAATGATTTCACTGTGGAATTCAGCATAACTGGAACAAACATCCAAGGTCTTCTTAAGAGGAATAATCTTATTGCTAGGCAATGGCTTTGGCTTCAGGTAGGAATGCTTCCCAGTATTTTATCAGCTGTGGATGATAATAAAAATAAAAGATGTTCTTATTACCTTTTTGTCAATTATATGCATATATCCTATATTACATTAAACAAAAATCTATAGAAATAGCTAACAATGATTCACATTTACTAATGTCTGGCTTTCAAAGGGATCAATTTAACTTCCTTATCTGAAGTCTTTTAATATAATTCACATATAAACTATTTAAAACACCAATTACTCCTAATTAGTTTTAAATGTAAACAATATAATTTTTGAAAACTTATAATTTTTTGATTTATGCAAAATTGTATAGATTGTTACCACATATTAAAGATTACCTTAATACAACTACAATTACTTTTTCCAACATACAGTGATAATATCTCCTAATTCAGAGGATATTCACATTTGGTGTTACTGCTAGCCAAGAAAAATGAGATAAAAGGAAGAAGAAAAGAAAACACTGAGCAAGAAAGGAAAAAAAGGGACTGGAAAGAATTAGCTGTGAGTCTCCCCCAGACAGTTCAGAGAATAGATTGAAGTATATACTAAAGTTACCTTTAAAACAATTCCTTTAGAAATAAGCTTATATGACTTATTTGTATTCATATTTTAAAAAATTGAACTTTATGAATTATTTGATTAGAAACTAAATACATGCTGGGTATGGTGGCTCACACTTGTAATCCCAGTGCTTTGGAAGGCCGAGACAGGAAGATTGCTTGAGGCCAGGAGTTGAAGAACAGCCTGGTCTTGCTGTGTTGCCCAGGCTGTCTTGCAACACAGCAAGACCCCACCTCTTAAAAAAAGTTAAAAAACTAGCTGGCGAGGTGGCACATGCATATAGTCCTAGCTCCTTGGGAGGCTGAAGCAGGAGGCTCACTTGAGCCTAGGAGTTCAAGGTTACAATGAGCTATGATCACGCCACTGAACTCCAGCCTCAGTGACTATGAAGACATCATAATTACTTAATTCAAAAACATAACCTATTATATTTTAAATAAATAAGTTTCTAGATCACATATCACATATTTTAAAACTAGAAGAAGAAATCCTTCTATTTAAGACATTAAATTATTTGATCTATTACTCAAATTTACATTAAAATATACACAAAACACTCTGCTATTATCTTACTATCTCGTTACTGACTTTTACTTAATGTACCATTAAAACCCATGGTCTTCACTAGTTAGAGACAAATGCCATTTGCAGCATGCAACCACCACCAACCCCCCCAAAATAAAACAAAAACAAAAACAGTACAAATTTTTTTAAAAATTAAAAAAAACAGAACTTAGTTTAAGTTCTATCTGTTAAGGAAGAACGTTCTATGAGAATTTACTTAAACAGGTCTGACCAACAAAGAAACAACAAGAAAGACAGAGGAAGGGAAAGTTGTCCATGAGGTTCCTTATGGCTTAAAATTGGGAAAAGTGTATCTCTGCTAGTGTTTGGTAGAGACAAAAAGGACTTGAGATATTTTCCAATTAGTTAAAGTAATTTATTCCATTTATTCCTTTGCTGTCACTGGCGTTCTCTCTCCATTTCTTATTTTCTTCCTTGAGTTTAAAAGCCTATTTCATTAATCATCTTCTTTAAAATAAAAAAGTATACCAAAAACCAATTCTAAAAGTTTGTGAGTTATTAAAAAAAAAAATCAGCTTACCTGTTGTTGTGTTTGTACTAATGATTCTAAGTACTTGATGATAACAGTTTTAAAATCCTTCACTCTTTCTTTCTATTAAAGTACAATATATGAAAAAAAAAAAGTCCATTAGTAGAAAACTAAATTTTACCACAAAATTGCAGCAAAATGTGACCATGCTATTATGAAAAGTGCAAAATTATTATACATGCCTCAAATCTTCCCACTTCTTTTCGAATTGTTTTAGAGATCTGTTCAAAATCTCTTTCTCCTTGTTGCACTTTTGCCTCCCACTAATAAAAACAAACAAAAAAAGAAACAAATATTTTATTCCTGTCTGGAAAAAAAAAACTGTAGTACTAGCTGTTATGACCACTCTTTTAATTTAAATATAATGCCTGGAAACCCTAAGAAAGCTCAATAAAGGCAAAGCCCAATTTAGCATTATTCAAACTTGTACGTAACTTTCTAGCGACAGAAATGTCAGTTTAATTTCCATTAATATTTCACTGCCAGATTTGCTCAAGATTAGAATATTCTAATACTGTATTTAATGAACTACAATATCCAAAGCTTAATTAAATATAACTAAGAGGAAAGATTTTGGGTATAAAATTCACTACCAAATAAATGAGCAGTGTGTTACAGTATAATTTTCTCATTTCTTTTTTGTATCATTAATTATTTCAGAATATATCAACAATATTGTTAACTTCAAGAACATGTGTTCAACACAATTTATATGCCCACGGAAATATTTTAAACTAGAAATTGTATGACCAACATTAAAAACCATTTTTGTAATGGTAAAATGACCAGATTCTTTTAAAAAGTAGAATTATGGTATACTGAAGACCCATCATCAGTAAACATTAAATTCAGTACAGAAACAACAAAATGTTGTGATTAGTGACCAATGGAACAGCTAAAATAAAATAACTGAAGATTTTTAAGCAATGAAATGATATTTTTCCCACTATGTAACCAAAACACTGGTACATACTCTTCAAAGAGCAGGTACATTTATTTTTAGTAATATAAAGGTTGTCCTACCTCTTCAATTTCCTTATTGAAGCATGGCAAAAAAAGTGTATAAATTATAATAAACTTATACAGATTTACTAAAATACCATATATAATACATATATATGGGGGATAATGTTGCCTTGACAGCTAAATGTGGGTTAGGTCTCTCTCTAAAACCATTTTTAGACACAAAATAAGTAATTATCTGAAATAAAATTAAACACCTAAAAAGAAATGTGTAATTATTAACATAAAGATTAATTTTAGGTCTTTTCCTTGTATCCTTCTTTATTTAGTCAACAATCATGTGGAGGTAACAAAGGGTTCTAGAGATTTTAATGATGATCAAAATGTTAACATAATTCTAACACAGTTCATAAAAATATGGAAAAATAGCTAAGTGCTGAATGGTTCAGAAAAAAATTTATGAAAAATTATGTATATATGAATGACTCATGAAAATTTTGAGTAAAGAGATAAAGCATTTAGTAATCACCTCTCTTATTTCATTTTTAGCTTGCTGTATTTTATCTGGTTTGTTAGCAACCGTCATTTTTGCCTCAGTTTCACGTTTTTTGAGCAAAGTAATTTGAGCATCTTCCCACTTCTGCCAGCACTTCATTCGATGGTCAAACACACCCTATGAGTGAATGACATAATGTATTAAGTAAGAGTAACACTATATAATACTTTCATAACACTAGAAGTGCTATAATACTGAAAGCAATAAAACCAAGTATTTATGTGCCATTCTAATATACTAAGATACCGAAAATAAGCAGACCAATATCAAAGAAAAGCAATTTCCATATTCTTACTTAAAACAAAAAACCCTGGCACTGAATGAAAAATGAACACTCAGAATCATATAATGACATGCAAAATCCATTTCACCAGCCTTTAGGGTTTTAAATGTGGTTTATAATAAGATTTCTAGGCCGGGCGCGGTGGCTCACGCCTGTAATCCTAGCACTCTGGGAGGCCGAGGCGGGAGGATCGTTTGAGCTCAGGAGTTCGAGACCAGCCTGAGCAAGAGCGAGATCCCGTCTCTACTAAAAATAGAAAGAAATTGGCTGGACAACTAAAAATATATAGAAAAAATTAGCCGGGCATGGTGGTGCGTGCCTGTAGTCCTGGCTACTCGGGAGGCTGAGGCAGGAGAATCGCTTGAGTCCAGGAGTGTGAGGTTGCTGTGAGCTAGGCTGACGCCACGGCACTCTATCCCAGGCAGCAGAGTGAGACTCTTGTCTCCAAAAAAAAAAAAAAAGAGATTTCTAACAGAGTTTTAGGCTTTGAAGAAAGATATCTTTAACAGGAAAATGCTGGTGTCATATCTACATTGGAAATTTTCCTACTAAATAATATTAAAAGCAGATTTAAGTGTCAGAAACATGTCAGAAATTGAATAAATAAAATGAGAAAAACTCATAAGATAACAGAAATTAAATAAAAATGAGGTGGAAGAGATTACAATAGCAAATTTAAAAAGGTATAACTAAATGAAAAAAAAGTCCTACACAAGATAAAAAAGGCAAAAGATAAAAAGATGAATACACACACACACAATGTAAAACTAAATGAAATAAGCAAAAGACCCTAACACAACAAGTCAATCAAATCCAACCAAATCTAGAGCTTCTCTCAATGGGTCTGGCAGAGCAAAAGCAAGTGAATAGAGATAAGAAATGAAACATGGACATAGAATACCTAGAAGTTTCATGATAAAGCTGATGGGTACAACGGGTGAATCCACTAAGAATCCCTCTTCTAGCTGGATGTTGGGGATATATTAGTATTATTTTAGTATTTACTAACTGAACATTCATGAAGCAAACATTAATAACCAGAAAGCACTAAACCAGAGTTACTTTAATTTATTCCAAATAAAAAACTTTTTGAATAAATAAGTAGTAAATAAATATATGTTCCTACAGGGACCTGCTGAAGAGAAAAATACACAGATAGTGTATTTTTAAAAAGTAGGCTTTGGAACAAAACAAATTTGGGTTCTAATGTAAGTTTTGTCACTGTATGACCATGGGTAAATTCATTTAATTTCTCCATAGTTCTCCCAAATATAAAAGGGGGAAATGTCTACATTTGTGAATTATATTAACATGATAAGTATATTATTGCACAGTGACATAACCTACAGGATGCTTAATAATTTGTAGGTATTAATATTATGGATTACTTCTAAGTAACATACATACTTAAATATAGTTGATTGATTAATTCTAGCTTTCTACTAAAAGTACAAATAACAATATTTTTAAAAAGCATAATTGGGCAATATTTATATCATATTGCATATTTAAAAGTGTGGGCATTATTAGCATTAAAAAATCCAATCAACCAGAAATGAAAGTATTTTTTTCCAAAGAGTTCTTAAAAATTGTTAACTTTTAACCAGAACAACAGATATCCTGAGCAAACTAGTAAGTCAAAGCACCTTATCTACAGGTATTTAAATCCACCTTGCTGTATTTGTCATCTCATTTCTCTTCTTACACATATATTAGTAAGTGCATCTCACTGTCCCCTTTTGCTTTTCTTATATTTACAAAACCACATTTCCTCCCTAAAACATTCGTTAGAAATTAACTTTGCTTCAGTCAAATTAATTTGGGCCAAATTCACAAAAGTAACACATTGAACACAAATAGATTCAGAAAAAGTCCCTATCATGTAAAACAAACAATCCTTTTCCCTCACCTCCTATACATGCATACACCCCCAACCCCCACCAAAAAGTAATCTAAGATTTTAGGCCTAGCCTTTCTTCAGGGGAGCAGGGCCATCTCAGCTCTTCACTTATAAATTTCTCTGTTTGATAACAATTTCAGCACTTAAAATATGTATCAGCACAGGGCAAAAGCTAGCCAAAATGCCCTTTAAGTTCAATATTTGCTTAAGTTCTTAATATACATCAACTGGCTTTTTCATTGATATGCTAAATCTAAACTAATTTGGTTCCTGTCCAATTTATTATCTCGTAATATTTCAGAATAATCACATGTTTATTGTGGCGCAGATGTAGAAGCTATGGTAAAGTCAGGTTATTTCAGAAAAATAAATTAATCTTAAATATGCAAATTAACTTTTTCTTCATTTGTTTTCCCACCGTTGTAATGTTAGAAAGCAAAAGAAAAAAAGAATCAGAACCATACTCAAACTTCTAATAACGCTATCTTAAATTAATTAAATCATAACTTAATGTTTCCCTTTATATGTCAAGATACTAATCCACTCTAGTAGAACCAACATTTTCTATAAAAGGGATAAGTTTACACTGATCATATGCTTAGGACCTCTATTCCTCTGCCAATTTCTGGCATATGCAAGCTAGTCTAGGTTAGACAAGGTTGCAGACGTAGAATAGTTTTCCTAGCCCACCAGGAAATTTGACACTGCAATTTTAATGATTATAATATTTTAATTTGGTGAATCTGAAAGTATGCTGCCCAGCTTCCTGGGGTTTTGAAGGGGTGCTGAGTTTTTATAGCCAAATAATAAAGGTTTTGAACTCCTTGGGGAACCTATCTATTAGCTTTTAAAAAAACATGTTTTATGTATTTTATAAAGTGGGACCTCCCTATAAGAATTCTTTATGAAGAGTTTCAGTGCTAAAAACATTAAAAACCATTGCCCTCAATCCCTGACCCTTCTATAGTGGTTCACATTAGCCCAATATATGACAACACTTACAATGATGCTACCCAAAATCTGTAGTCCTAAATGTCAGAGGCCATGTACTGCACAAAAAAGAAAAACGGGAATTTCTTGGATACAAGGCCAGGTTTAGGCAATGTTTTGAAATGGGTAAAATTTATGTCTTTCTTTAGGGCCCCAATTCCTGAAGTTCTTAGCTCCCCACTATGGCTCTATATTCTAATCCCCAAAGTATTCCTAGCTTCAAAATTATCATCAGAAAAGCACTCTCAATATGAATAAAACAAAAGGCCAATTAATATTAAGTTGCTATTAGAAATAGACAAAAGGCAAACTGGGCAAAGGACATGAACAGTTCATTCACAGAAAAAGAAATATAAATGGCTTATTATTTGTAAAGATGCTGAAATTCATACTAAGTAAAGAAATTACAACTCATACAAAAAAATGCCTTCATCATTGGGTGGAAGAAAAAAGGAACATATGTTGGTGAGAGTACGAAGTACAATCTCTTTGAATAGTAATTTGGCAATATTTATCGAAATTTAAAATGCATATACCCTTTGGTCAACAATTCTATGTCTAGGAATTTTATGCCCAAAGAGTTGTTAACAAAATATTTGATATTCTTTAAGACTGGACTGGTTAAATAACTCAAGGTAAATCTACGTTATATGATGGAATGCTATGCTACCATTAAAAAGACTGTAACATATTTACCTATATTGATATGGAGGTCCCTCTAAAATGGAGCACATGGAAAAAGCAGACAAAGAATAGTGCATATAGGCTGGGCATGGTGGCTCATGCCTGTAATCCCAGCACTTTGCAAGGCTTAGGGGGGAGTATCACTTGAGGCCAGGAGTTCAAGATAGGCCTGGGCAAAATGGTGGCATATATCTGTAGTCTCAGCTACTTGGGAGACTGAAGGAGGAGGATTGTTTGAGCCCAGGAGTTTGAGATTACAGTGAGCTATGATTGTGTCACTGTACTCCAGCCTGGGCAACAGAGCAAGACTCTATCTCTTAAAAAAAAAAAAAAAAAAAGAATAGTACAATACATATAGTATGTTCCTTTTTGAGAAAGCAAAGAAGAGAGGGAGATGGAAGAAACAGAGGGAGATGGAAGGAAGAGGGAGGAGAACTGAGGGAGGGGGAGGCGGGGAGAGAGAGAGAGAGAATATTAGCTTCATATACATGCATAGCTAATTCTGTGCAGACACACAAGAAGCTAACAGTTTATGACTGAGGTCAGAGAGACTAGAGGTTTTAGTTCTGTAGAAAGGAAATTTACCTTTTGGGGCTGACAAAATTGTCATGTGCATGTATTACTTTTTCATATACAAATGAATTGGTTTATTTATTTATTTATTTATTTTTGAGCTGGGGTCTTGCTACATCTCCCAGACAGGTCACCAACTCCTGGTCTCAACCAATCATCCCGCCTCAGCCCTCAGAGTAGCTGGGAACGTAGGCAAGAGCCACCGCGCCTGGCTTGAATTAGTTTAAAACAAAAGACAAAATAAAAACAAAAACCATAAACATTACCTATCACAGTCTTCTATATTTTCTCAACTCCTTTATGCAGTTGACCTGAGCTAGGTTTCAATAAAAAACCAATCTGAAAGAGCTTAATTTGCCTCAAGGTATAACCTGACCATAGCTCTTTAGTTCTCTTTTAAGTTAATGGACCATTAATTCAGTATTTCCCAAAGTGTGTTCCATATATTAGGATGGATACTAAGTGGAAAAGAATTTCTGCTCATATGAATTTGGAAGCCTCTGGATTAAACAAAGTTATACAACTTATTTTCCTTTTGACTTCGAGACAGTTCTGAGCTTTTTAAATGCATTCTGAATCTCCAAAACAGGGATACTATATACATTATTCCCCAAACTCAGTTGACTATGGTCCACTTTTGGTACCAGTGTTCTGAAGAAAATATTTTGCAAAACATGAATGTAACTGTAATTTCATGCAATGGAAAAACACAGCGAAAAAGACTTAGGCAGTATGAGGAAAGCTATTTTTGAGGGATCACTATCCTTTACATGGGCAGGCCATCCCTGCTAGGGGGTCTTTTCCCAGGTTAGCTCTTCTCTGCAGGTATGCCTCCTTATAGACACTGTCCAACTTCCCTTTTTTGAACTCCAGGTTTTTCTGAAATGTCATACTTTTTACAACAGCTAGTGGGAGCTCTGGAATGAGGTGAGAGTAGGTGTGACACAAATAGGAATCATCATCCGTAAACTGGATTTCTGTGTATCACAAGTTACCTATATATAATGAAGTATATTCTGATAACTGCTGCCTATATTAACATCTCTAAATACCTGAAAAGAAAAACTAATCACCAAGAACATAAAGAGTAACATTTAATTTTCCCAGCACCATTTATTGAATAGAGCTTCTTTTCTCCAGTGTACGTTGTTGTCTGCTTTGTCAAAGATCAGCTGGTTGTAGGTAGATGGTTTTACATCTGGGTTCTCTCTTCTGTTTCATTGGTCTATGTCTCTATTTTTGTACCAATACCATGCTGTTTTGGTTACTACAGCCTTGTAGTATAGTTTGAAATCTGGTAAGGTGATGCCTCCAGATTTGTTCTTTTTGCTTAAGATTGCTTTGGTTATTTGGGCTCTTTTCAGGTTCCAAACAAAGTATAGAATTATATTTTTTCTAGATCTGTGAAGTAGGACTTTGGTAACTTGATAGCGATTGCACTGCATCTGTAAATCACTTCGGGTAGTACAGACATTTTAACAATGTTGATTCTACCCATCCATGAACATGATATGTTTTCCCATTTGTTTGTATCCTCTGTGATTTCTTTCCTCGAAGCTTTGTAGTTCTCCTTGTAGGGATCTTTCACCTCCCGGGTTAAGTACATTGCTAGGTATTTTATTTTCTCTGTAGCTACCCTGAATGGTATTGAGTCTTTGATCTGACTCTTGGCTTGACTGGTGTAAGTACATAAAAATGCTACTGATTTATATACAATGATTTTGTATCCTGAGACTTTGCTGAATGTATTTATCAATTCCAGGAGACTATTGGTGGAATCTGGGTTCTTCTAGGTACAAGATCATATTGTCGGCAAAGAGTGATAGTTTGACCTCCTCTTTCCTGATTTGGATATGCTTAATATGCAGAAGAATGAAATGGGACCCTATCTCTCACCACTCACAAAAATCAATTTAAGATAGATAAACGACTTAGATCTAAGGCATGAAACCATAAGAATTCTAGAGGAAAATATAGGAAAAACTCTTATCAGCCTAGGCAAAGAATTTATGAAAAAGACCCCAATGGCAATCACGGGAACAACAAAAATTAATAAATGGGATTTGATTACACTAAAAAGCTTCTTCACAGCTAAGGAAACAATCAACAGAACAAATAGACAACCTACAGAACAAGAGAAAATACTCACAAGCTACACATATAAGGGCTAATAACCAGAATTTACAAGGAACTCAAGCAAATCAGCAAGTAAAAACAAACTCTATTAAAAAGTGGGCAAAAGACATGAACAGATGTTTCTGAAAAGAAGACAGACAAATGGCCAATAAATGTATGAAAAAATGCTCAACGTCACTAATCATCAGGGAAATGCAAATTAAAACCACAATGAGATATCACCTTACCCCAGTTAGAATAGCTTTTATTAAAATGTGCAAAAACAAAATGCTAGACGTAGATGCTAGCGTGGACGCAGAGAAAAAGGAACACTTATACACAGTTGGTGGAACTGCATATTAGCATAACCTCTATGGAAAATGTACAGAGCCTCCTCAAAAAACTAAAAGTAGATCTACCATTTGATCCAGCAATTTCACTACTGGGTATTTACTCAAAGGAAAAGAAGTCAATTTATCAGAAAGACGCCTGCACTCAAATGTTTATAGCAGCACAATTCACAATTGCAAAGATATGGAATCAATCCAAGTGCCCATCAATTCATGAGTGGATTAATAAAATGTGGTATATATTTACCATGGAGTACTCAGCCATAAAAAAAGATGAATTATTAGCTTTTGCAACAATCTGGATGGAACTGGAGACCATTCTCCTACGTGAAGTATTGTAAGAATGGAAAAACAAATACCACATGTACTCACTATTAAATTGGAACTAACTGATGAGCACACAAGTGCACAGAGCGAAGCAAAACTCAGTGGAAAGCAACCCGGTGGAGGCGGGTTAAGGGAAGGGGAATAAACCAACCTAACGGGTACTTTGAACAGTATTTGGGTGACAGGCACACCTATAGCCAGGATTCAAGCATTGCAAAAATGACCCATGTAACCTAAAGCATTTGTACCCCCTAACATTTTGAAATAAAAAATAAACAAAAATAAATATCCATTGTATAGGAAAAAAAAAGTAACATTTAAAAGAGTAAATACTAGTAATACTGGTAATTTTACCAAATGTAAGAAAACACCATTCTGAAGTACTAAACGACCCTGTGGTAATAACTGTCACCAGTTGCTTGGAGAACAGAACCATGAATAAATACAAACTATATCAATGTTCTGACTGTAGATGAATACTGTAATAACTGGGTCACAGACTTTAGCTGATAAAAATTTGTGTAAGAAAGCAAAGAACAAGGTCTCATTAACTTTCTAGATGTTTAAATTCAAGGTAAAATGTAAATACCCACTACCCCCAGCCAATGATAACTAATATTTATAACAATAATTCAAAGATACCATAAGATCTTAAAGTATCTTCTGAAACATATGATGGATTGAATAATATTAAGTTTCTCTGAATATTGGAGATATCTGTAGAATACTAATTTTTATTAACTGGATTACTTTCCCAACTATTCAGAAATTAGGCTATTTATATCTAAACATTACCATTAGATGGCACAATTTATGATCTATTCTAGTCCCATCTCATCTATAAAAACATGGTGACTATACATTTGGGTATACACACAGAAAGTCCAAATTCATGCTAAAAGATCCCATTAAACATATTCAGTGCAGCAATCACTTTTGGTTTTATCCTACTTCGTATTACACAGTCAGCTTTACTAATGATAATAGAGTCTAGTACATAGTTTCAGTTAGTACCAGAATGAGCAAATAAATGCTATCGGTTAGTTGCAAACTTGTGTATTAAACATATAAGTAAAGGTGTAATGTTTTCTATATTATTTAGCATTCCTTAGACCTCTTAAAAACACCAATTCTCCCTAATGTTCTGTCCAAGTCAAAGGGGAAGAAAATATTTAGTTATGAATACCCATCTTGAAGCCATTTTATATATACTAGTATAGTAAGGAATTTACGCACTTAAATACATGCCTAATAGGATACAAAATTCTTTTTAAAGCAAATCACTGAAGTGAGAACAATGCAAGAAATACTGTAAAACAGGGCTTACTTTCACTGCGGCAATAAGACGAATGTAGTCACTAAGTAGTTCTGAAAACATATAAAAGTCAGCAAAAGCTTGCTCTTGATGTAACTGGTCTATCTTCTCCTCAACTTCTGCAAGCTGAGACAAAGCTCTAGATAAAGCAGTATGATCCTCAGAATTACCTAACATGGCAGCACTTTTAGCAAAGGCAGCTGTGTTGGCTGAAAGTTCTGAAATAAAAAAGTATCCATTTTTAGTGTTCACTAGTAAAATTTTAAAATATTGTATTAACTTTCTATTTTTCTCTAAATTTTACCTATTCACAAACTGCTCAAACAATATTTTACATTAATTAACATAAAACAATTAGTCATTAAAATGCCTTGGGAATAAATGCCACGTGCTCAGAAACCTACTGAAAATTAAAAAGAACTACTGCCTATATTCCCAGGGGATGAACTATATTTAAATAATGTAATACAATAATCTGCCTCTTGTTTCTCTGCCGAAGTGCTCATTCTTTCTCTGTCCTTTCCTAAAGAAATATATTTTTAATATGAGAAGCATTGTGAACACTCAAAATTGATTTATACTACATTTTGGGCCTTTAAACATTTGTCATTGAAAATAATATCTATGATTTTTAATGAGAATATTATTTAGCTAACAGCAGAGAAACAAGGTAAAATTGAACATACAATTCACATAAATCTTACTGCTTTTTTCTTCATTGTGTAACAGCACTCAGTAAAATACTAGAATTTCTAAAGATATTTTTGAACATGACCATATCAGATATTTTAAATAAAGTAGATGTTGATAGGCCTAGATGCTGTCAATGACTAACAATTACATTGCCTGGAAATTGTTCTGTTGCTCTACATTACGTAAAGTCCTCCAAAACAGCCATAAAGCCCATTCCCTAAGAAACATGTAATGCAAATGGCAAAAGCTGTTACAAACTACTCTCAATAATAAATGTATTAATAGGTTTCTGTCATTATCTTAATGAAATATATTGCTGGTAATGTCACATATTAATTACGTATTAAATATTTTGGAAAAGTGATACTAAAAAGCCTTGGACTCGTTAAAAATAAACCAAACCAAAAAACAAAAAAAAAACAAATTCCTTATTGTGGATTACAATTTTACAACTCAAATTTTCTAGGAATTTTTACGAAAAATGCCCCAGATTTTTAAATACTGTGGTTCAAAAATGAAGAAAATATTTCAAAGAGTTTTCCAAGAAATAGAGACACAAAACAAATATTTTTAAGAAAATTTTCAAATACCAACTTTTGAATCTCAAGTTTTTTATTATAAACAAAGTTACCAATTGATAAGATACCTTCATCTGTTAATTTGTAAATACACTTAACAAAGAATTAATCAAGTGACCAACAGTTTTAATCCAAAATTCAAATATAGTTTTATAAGTTGAGGATTTTTCTACTTCTAAACTAGATTTCAGATCAAAATAGAACAAGAAATTTTAAATAATGAAGTTGAAATGGAAAACATTCTCTTAAACTATTGTTTTCTCTTTTCTACGATAACTTCAGAGTGTTTATTTTAATAAAGTTTAAATAAAATATTTTAATTAGCTTTATGGTGCTAAACATACAAATAACAAGGCAAACAAACCTTTTCTATGACAGACCAAGGCTTCAACACTGGCGTGAAGTTTCCTAAGTTGCTGATCCAGATTCTCAAATTGCTGCTGCTTTTCTTCAAACCACTAAGAAAAAAAATGAAAAATGGAGCTAATTTAGGAAGAACAAACCGTTGTAAATTAGGTTACCAATAACAAGCCACATTCCTGTTTTAAAGCAACAAATTAACCATGTATAACCATGGCGGTCAACTGATGTGGCTGAGAACTAAACTCAATAAGCAAATTAATATCCTATTTTCTACTTGTACAGCTTTAAAATGCAATTGTTGGGCTCATTAATTCATCTCATTATTCAAGTCGAAAAATCAGCTCTTACAGCATCCGATTCATTCATCTTGATTGTCATTTTGTTGACAGCGTCGGCAGCCTTGTTCACCATCCTCAATATTCCTGCTCCACTCAGAGCCTGTGTATTAACTGCTCTAGGCAGCTGGAATTGAATGACAAATAAGGGCAAACAAACCAGTTAAAAGCCTGGAGGTTTAACTGGGCACAAATGCAACCCCCACTTCTTCCAAAATAAAAAATAAAAAAGAAAGAAAAGGAGGTTTATTTTCTTCACTCTCATACATTTCAATAGTGAGATCTAATTTCTCAAATATACTACTTGTACATTCTCAAAGGAAAACTTAAAAAATAGACTTTCCATTTGCTTTTCTTCTGCACGTTTACATTTAGATAGAACAAACACCTTGTTTGTCAAAATATATTAAGAAATTGCCAAGCACCCTAACACTAGCCACCTGTTTGCCAACAGAAATAAACTGTTTATAAGGAAAGAAGAAAGTCTTGAGACAAATTTTATGCTCAGTTAGGATTGTGTGGTTTTGAGTTTTTAAAAAATTCCAAGACTCAAGTAAATTTTTAAAAAAATCTCAAACTAGAACTCTAAACTGTTCTAAAGAGCCCATTATGTACCAAACATCTCAAACATAAAAGAGCATCATGGTTACAATTTATACTCTTTCAAGTCACAAATCTGCATTTTAAAACCTTAATAAAGATATTAGATAGATGTAGACACACACATTTAACTTTCTCTAAAATGAGATTTGAATAACTTATTTCAACATGATGCCTAAGCAACAACTTAGGGCATTCAGAGTTAGACTACTGACAAATCATTTTCTTAAATACGGTTTTAAACTTTCAAGAAAGGGACAGATCATCTTACTGATTTCAATGCAAAGAAGATATTTTGCTAGTGATTTAGTCAAGTAATTAAAGCACTAAGCAAAATGAAAAAAACTGTTTTATTCCATCTATTAATCCAATTTTTACTGTGTATCTAGTCATATAAATTACAATGACAAATGAGAAAATTTATATACAAAAATTCAAAGTAGAAATAATACCTCTGAGCTTTCCAAGAACTGTCTTAAATCAGGATCCTGCAGTAAAATTGGATGTTTTACTGTTCTTTGAAGATACCTAGATTTAAGAGTAAAATTGCTCCTTTATCAGTAGCATTTTATTTTAAATCCTATTTCAACAAAATAATAAAAAACAAAATAACTAGGTAAAAAGGTGTTCTCAGTCTGCCTCCTATTTGTCTGCCCTCAGTGTAATTATTTAGAATTTTACAGCAATTTAATAATTAAAAAGTTCATCTTTTGAAAATTGATATGCTACCCCTTTTCATAATTACATAAAAAGAGAAATGGCATGTGGGTGGGGGTGGGAATGGGGAGGGTTAAATAACTTACCAAACTTCTCTCTGCAAAATATTAAATTTGTACAAGGGTATATGAGCCTGTTGAATAATTTTATCTTCAGGTGGAGTCAGTATGTTCCCAGTTATAAATTCAGAGTTCTAAGATGCATATTACTATATATATTCCACTCAAAAAAATTTTAAATTGTTGTTATCACCAAAATGGGAAAGAGTCTAGCAATTTTTTTGCTTGTCAGCAGATTTAAATGATCATAATCAGCTTTGGTCCTCATTTGACAAGGACTACATTTTCTTCAGTATGTCTTTTCTTTTTTCTCACCTCTTCAAAGCTATTTCTTGAATATTTCTATAATTAAGGTTTTTCTACTTTTGGTAAATGTCTTATCTAAATATGATACCACATAAAATAAAAGTGAAAATGTAAAGAAAAACATCATCATGAAATCACTATTTGTCCAACTTCAGTCATTTTCCTTTACTAGAAAAGCTCACATTTGCCTGTCATCCATAATAAATCACTAATCATGATTCCATAAAAGGAAATAAGGTCAACTATTAATATTTTATGATTCTCAATTACTTGTCTAATCCCATTTTTTAAAAAATTATCTTTCCCCACATTAATGACTATACAAAATATTTCAATTATAATATTTTACCTCACAATATACATTTATTCTATTTCTTTAGAATATACACAGTAATTTCTTCTACCTTTTTTACAAGATTATAAAATGTGCCTAAAATTAACAAAGTATCTGAAAAAAACTGATAAACTTCTCTAAAGTCAAATTTTATACAATAGTCAAAATGACTATTAGTGTTTACATGTTAACTTCTGTTTTTATACATTTAAATAAAACATACCGTGTTAAACTTCATTTTAAGTCAGTAGTCCCTATAAGGAGTCCTTACACTAAAAAAGAGTGTTTAATAGATATGTGCAATGCAATGTACGCTGTGGTTTAAAAAAATATATGTTGCCTCTACTATGAAGCCAAGAATGAGATGCAACAAGAACACTTTCCTGTAAGTTTGAGAAATGGTGGTATTTTCCCACTAGAATTTGACTTAACAATTTTAACACTGAAATCTACCAACACTACTAGGTAATTAGTTTTTTGGATTGAATACTACTTGAAGGTAGTTTGCATAAATTGTTCATCTCAGTGCATACAATAGCTAGGTAATAACAGGTACTCAGATATTTGTACAGTAAACAAGCAGGA
>NW_012155062.1:1223530-1224836 GCF_000956105.1 Propithecus coquereli | reverse complement strand
TCCTTAGCATTTCATACTACATGAAGGTATGGTAAGTACTAGGCAATGCAGTCAAGTTAGAAGAAAGGTGAATGTAGAATCAAATTATATGTCCTTGGTACAATAAATCTTCATTAAGTTTCTTATCAAGCATGCCATCTGAAATATTTCAAATTTACTCATAGAAAAATAAGACCTGAAAGGTCTCTCAAAGGGTCATGGTTACATTTTCAGGAAGGACTTAAGTGAAATCAAGGCAGAATATTATTTACCTTTATTCTTAAAAATATTCAGTCTATGACCACTCTTACAATAGAATCAATTCAAATGCCTAACCTAAACTCTTGATGCAATTTAAATCCTTTGCTGATTCTCATAGACATAATCCCATCTTTTAAGTAGTTTCTAAAATAAGATTTAAATTGCATATTCTTTACCTTTTCTTACTGCATATTATTCATATCTGACTTTACTGTGGCATTTTCTTAAAATGTAAACAATTTATTACTAAAAAGAAGAAATAAGCTGCATTGAAAATAGTTTCAAAAAATAATTTATACCTAGAGAAATATATACCGCCCCCAAAACGTCTCTTACCCACCCCAACCACTGATTTTAAGCCAAAGAGAAAATAAAGAGCAAACAAACAAACAAAAAACCTACGAAACTAGAAAATATTTCAAGCCTAGGCAATTACCAGCTTAAGCCCAGTTCTAAATACTGGACTTTAAGAAAGTTTCAAATTTGTTTTCTCTAATTTTCAGCATTAGCAAGGAAGGAATAGATGTTAAGATTCTGGGAATGGGATTCCTCCCATCCATTCCCCTTTTAGTCTGCTATAACGAAGACAAGTGTTCAAAGCTATAGGAAACGTACAGAGTCAAGTACTCTAAAGGAACATAGAACACATATATTAGGCTATAAGTGCAACTGCCCCTTGGTATCTATTGAGGATTCGTTCCAGGACCTCCGGGGGATACCAAAATCTGAGGATGCTCAAGTCCCTGATATAAAATGGTCTAGTATTTGCATATAAGCCATGTACATCCTCCTGTATACTTTAAAGCACCTCCAGACCACTTATGATACCTAATACGATGTAAATGCTATGTATTAATAAATAGATGTTAAACTGTATTGTTTAGGGAATAATGACAAGCAAAAAAGTCTGTGCATGTTCAATGTTTTTTTTTCCAAGTATTTTCCATCCATGGTTGATTGAATCCACAGATATGGAGGGCCGATTGTATACAGTCAACTCAAGCAACGACTAATATTTTTGTACCTTCAAGTTAAAATCAATTATACAGGCTGGGCACGGTGGCTC
>NW_012155062.1:1220256-1223480 GCF_000956105.1 Propithecus coquereli | reverse complement strand
AAAAAAAAAAAAAAGAAAAAGAAAGTTTGAAATATATTATATGGATATTACTCTAAGATTTTTTTTCTTTTTTTTTTGAGGCAGGGTCTCATCTTGTTGCCCAGACTGGAGAACAATGGCCCTATCATAGTTTACTGCAACTTTGGTAAGATTCAAACTGAACAGCATTATATTAAGTGCTGTGAGAAGTCCTACAGGAAATATACCTTGTTTAACTTTGTTAAACTGTATGTTAACAAAACTCAATGAACTTGACCCGGCACGGTGGCTCATGCCTGTAATCCTAGCCTGCTGAGAGGCTAAGGCGGGAGGATCGCTCGAGGTCAGAAGTTCAAGACCATCCTGAGCAAGAGCGAGACCTCATCTCTACTAAAAATAGAAAGAAATTAGCTGGACAACTAAAAATATATATAGAAAAAATTAGCCGGGCATGGTGGTGCATGCCTGTAGTCCCAGCTCCTCGGGAGGCTGAGGCAGAAGGACTGCTTAAGCCCAGGAGTTTGAGCTTGCTGTGAGCTAGGCTGATGCCACAGCACTCTAGCCTGGGCAACAGAGCGAGATTCTGTCTCCAAAAAAACTCAATTGACTAGAGATTCCTTTATTACCTTACCACGTATTAGAATTCTGAGGAATCAGTTTTGAAAAACGATATTCTATTAACAGACAGTAAAACTTTCCTTCTTAAAGGTTACATGGAAGTAAAGAGCAACTAATTTTCCTTTTTTTAGAGACAGAGTCTTGCTCTGTTGCCCAGGCTGGAGTGCAGTGGTGCAATCATAGGTCTCTGTAACCTCAAACTCTTGGGCTCAAGCGATCCTCCCACTTCATCTTCCCGAGTGGCTGGGACTATTGGCCCATGCCACCAGGCCTGACTAATGTTCTTTTTTTATAATATTTTTGGTAGTGATGGAAGCTTGCTATATTGCCCACACTGGTCACAAACTTCTGGCCTCAAGCAATCCTCCTGTCTTGGCCTCTCAAAGTGCTGAGATTACAGGTGTGAGCCACTGCACCTGGCCAAGAGCAACTAATTAAAAAAAAAAAATACACACACACACACACACACATCTTACGTAATGTTAAAATTAAGAACAGAAACATAAAATGGATTTTATAACAAGGAATATTTATCAATAATACCAATTCAGAATTAAGAACATAGATGGTTATATATAAAGGAAGGATACAGAACAAAAAAGTGAAAGGAGTGTAGGAAAAAGACATAAAAAGAGGTATGGGGAGAAACAGAAACACTGAAGTAAGACATAAATGAAAGACACGATGGAATTGATGAAAGTATCACACCCAGTAAGAGGTGGTCAGTAGTTGACCTTCCTCAAATTTGCTCCAAGTAAAAGTTACTGATAAATTTAGAACAATCATTTAGGGCTTTCAAATTTCTGTTTACTTACCAAAACCAAAACAAAAGAAAGCAAGTGATATGAAACATTTGAGAGCAACAAAGTTAAAAAATATTTCTCTTGCTTAAAACTCAAACACAAGTGCTCAGAATGAGAGAACACGAAGGCAGAGTGAGCCTGGATACTACATGACATTCATTTGTTCATTTAACAAATATTTACTGAGCTCTTTATATATATCAGTTACTGTTTTGAGTACTTGAAAGACATCAGTGAGCAAAAGAGACCAAGATCCCTTCCCTGGTGGAGCTTATATTTTAGTACAAGAGGATAAACAACAAACTATAAATAATAAACATATAACTATGTGACAAAGTTGCAAGTGCTATGGAAAAAAAAGAAAGGACAGAACAACAGGATAAATGGGACCAAGTGTTTAAGATGTGGTTGGTAGCAATTTAAACAGAATAGGTCAGAATTAAGCCAATGATAAGAACAGGCTTGACTGGAAAGGTGATATTTGAACATTTGAACTTGAAAAAGGAATGAGAGTTAGCCATGCAGATACCTGGGAACAAAGCATTCTAGGCAGAGAGAGCAGCTGGTGAAAAGACTCTAAGGTAGGAAAATGCCTGGGATGTATTTGAGAAGCAGCATAAAGGTCTGTGTGGCCCAGGGCAGAGTGAGTGATCAAGAAGGATATGAGATCAAATGGGTAACAGTGAGAGGTGCTGGTCATGTAGAGTCTTGTAGTCCATTACATCGATTCTGGCTTTTATTAAGTAAAATGGGGGGTTAATACAATCTGATTTATGTTTTAAAAGGATAACTCTAGTTGCTACATTAAAAATGAGTAGAAGTACCAAAAATGGAAGCAAGAGGACCAATTAGGAGGCTACTGCAGTTAATTAAGGCCTTTGGACGAGTAGTCAGTAGGCTGCTAAGAGAAATGGTTATATTTCAGATAAAAGAAGGAAACAATACAATTTCCTGATAAATTAGATAATCCTGAACAGCTTCTTACCTCCAAACTCCTTGATATGAAAAGAGTGGATTAATTAATTTACATGAAGTGTTTAAGCCCTGTCAGTTGAGTTTTTAAATTGAAATGAACACAATCCTAACTGATACACTTATACTTTAAAGAATGCATTTAAGTAACTTGCTGGAGGCCACACAGGTAGCGTGTAGTGTAGTGTAGTATAGCATAGGCTGCAACTGCAATCATGTACACCATTATCATGCTCCTCTAAATTTCTCATTTTATATTTGCAGAAATGTATCCTTACCTATAAAATAAACTCAATATAATCTTAAGATGTGAAGCACTCTCAAGAAAACCAAGTAAGTGATGTTAGGGATACTCATTAGAAGTAGTCTCTGTTTACTTTACTGAATGTGGCACAGGAAGTACTTCTGTAACCACTCCCTTTCTCTTCTTAGCTTTTAATACCAGATGTTATCCTTTTGTGCAAGATAGTCATCTGGATTCAAATAAATATGCAAACAAATATTATACTATTAAATGAAGCTATACAAAGAGAAATACTTCCCTGATCCACCAGATCCAATTAGGTAGGGTATCCCACAGATATACCTGTTCTAATGTTTTAAGTTGAAAAAATGCCACAGAAAAATTGCTTCAGCAAAGTGGGCTATATGAAAGGGTAAGAAAAATGCAGTTTTAAAATCCTGTACACAGCCTAGGCAACACAGTGAGACCCATTCTCTACAAAAAATAAAAATAAAAAATTAGCCAGGTGTGGTGGCATGCACCTGTAGTCCCAGCTATTTGGGAGGATAAGGCAGGTCACTTGAGCCCAGGAATTCAAGGATACAGTGAGTTACGATTGCACCACTGCA
>NW_012155062.1:1205599-1209716 GCF_000956105.1 Propithecus coquereli | reverse complement strand
ATTTTTGAATTTAAAAAAAGAATAAACTGATCTAAATACATTAGGTTTCAAAAGCATAACACGTACCAACAAAATTGCTTCTCAAACCAAATGTTTAAAAAAGTAAAAACAATTTAAAAATTAGCAAAATTTATCTTAAATATCTCTCAGAATAATAATCTAAGTATTAAGAAAAGTAAAGTAAGGTAAATAAAAACCAATGACTAAAAAAGATTGAAAAAAATACTACAAAATTTTAAGAGATGAGAGATGTCTTTTAATGGTGAGACAATGAAAGTTTTCTTACTCTATTGTAATTTTCTGCATTTTCTTTTAACTCAGCCTTTATTGCTTGTACAAGTAGAAATGTGTTTAAACATTAAACTGAGGTATGAAATAAACTAAGATGAATTTAAATAGGTTTTATGTGAGATGAGGCTAGATCCAATTTTCCTTTCAGACAATGTACAGCTGAGGGTCAAACACCTCCATCCCTTAGAAAAATGTTACTATATTAATAATATGAAGTATTCGCTGAATGTGACTCAGTAAAACGGTATTCTAATGACCCTAAAAGGTTAGGGTTTCCAATTGCTTTGAACTTGGTAAATTTCAACCCAATATTTAACATCACAATATTACATAAATCAAAATCCTTCGATGTTAGAAAATAAAACTGTTAGCTATATGTTCTTCAAGCAATGCATAATTAACATAAATGGGATACTTAAACTCAGTATCTCTAGACATTGTGAAATGGTGACAGTGAATGATTATGGAATCCACAAGTCCATACAGTTAAAATTGAACTAGTAACAGTAATAAATGTTAATTTTTTAAAAACTTGTGCTTACCTACTATACTCTTTTCTGGAGCTGGTGGCACAATATAACCGACATGTAAATACTTGCTTGCTAATTTGCTGTGCAAACCAAGAAAGTCACTGAATCTTCTTTTCACTGAAAATTCACTCTTACTGAACATGGAAAGAGAAGTCTACAAGTGAAGAAGACGTACTTGAAATTTTGAACATTAGAAGTTAATGTTATACATAATTGTGAACACATAGATGTTATCTACTTTGCAAAAGAATGCCAAGTATCTAACTAACATGGTACGTAGATTTCTAAGAAAAACCTAAATCATAGACGTTTTTTATAGAACCTAAGAGGACAGAAAATAATTGCTTTATTCTATCCTTGACTCATCTCATCCACTCTATGCTAATAATTTTTAAATCTTTACTTCTGGCCTAGATCTCCTTCTGAAGTTCAGTCCAATATATCCAAACGTCCAAGGGATACCCCCACTTAATCTCCTGGGCTCTTCAAATTCACCGTATTTTCCCCTGCTGGAAAATAAGTTATCTGTATTGTTTACTACTATACCTCAGTGCTTGCAACAGAGTCTGACACCACAGTAGGTATTTAATAAATATTTGTCCAATGAATTAACAAATACCACCCTATCCTGTGTTCCTCCCCATGTTGCCTTTCTCCATTGTATCACTTTCCCAACTACAAAGTTCCTTTAGTCAATAACTTAAGCATCCCTCTCCTTCCTCACCCCTTACAACCAAGTCCTGCTGATTCTAACTCCTACATAACTCAAGAAGCCATTTACTTTGCTCATCTCCAGAACCACTTCTTTAGTGTATAAAGTATTACTTCTCAGAGCTAGGATGGCTGCAACAGACTCTCTCTCTCTCTCCTTTAACATTGGAAGCCCTACAATCCTTTAATAATTGCAGTGGCCTCTTTTTTTTTCTTTTTTTTCCTCGCTCTGTTGCCTGAAGTAGAGTACAGTGGTGTCATCATAGTTCACTGCAACCTCAAACTCCCAAGTAGCTGAGATTACAGGCATGTGCCACCACGCCTGGCTAATTTTTGTATTTTTTGTAGAGACAGGGTCTTGCTACGTTGCTCCGGCTGGTTTTGGACTTGAGGCCTCAAGTGATCCTCCTGTCTCCACCTCCCAAAATGCTGGGATTACAGGAGTGAGCCACCGTGCCCGGCCTACAGTGGCCTCTTAACTGGAAATTCTGACCTCTTTTATCCTTCCTATTCATATTGAAGCCAAGGAGATCTTTCTAAAACAAGAATCTATTTGTGCTACATTCTTGTTTCAATCTCTTCAATGGCTCTCCATCATTCTTAGGATAAAGCTCAAACTCCTTAATGTGGCTGTTCATAATTCACAGAAGCTTAAGGCCAAACAATTCAATCATGCATCACTTCTTACACATCCTAGAAAGTCCAATGCTTTCTTGACTCTTGTCTTTTGCACAAGTAAATCCCTTTGCCTAGAACAAGCATTCTTCGCCTTCCTTCTCATCCTTCCCGGATCCCTTTGCGCTCCTTTGTCATGGCTTAGATACTACTTTCCCCAAAAACCCTTTCCTGACCCCTCAGGTTTAGATTAGGTCCCTTCCTGAATACTCTCAGAGAACACACTACTTTTAAGTATCAAACCACTCACAACTCATTTTAACCGCCTCTTGCAATCCTTAATAGATGGTAACCTTTACGAAGAAAAGAATTACTTCCCCCTTAATGAACGTCATATCCTCATACCACACATAGTAAATACTTAATATTTTTTTAAAGGAGCAAGAGGCTCACCTTTGTTGTTACTCTATATGCCATGTAAGCATTCATGCCATCACCTGTAAGAAAAGTCAAACAACACTATTAAAAATCACATGTTTAAAAATAAAACCCTGGCCGGGCGTGGTGGCTCAAGCCTGTAATCCTAGCTCTCTGGGAGGCTGAGGTGGGCGGATTGTTTGAGCTCAGGAGTTCGAGACCAGCCTGAGCAAGAGCGAGACTCCGTCTCTACCAGAAATAGAAAGAAATTAATTGGACAACTAAAATTATATAGAAAAAATTAGCTGGGCATGGTGGCGCATGCCTGTAGTCCCAGCTACTCAGGAGGCTGAGGCAGGAGGATCACTTGAGCCCAGGAGTTTGAGGTTGCTGTGAGCTAGGCTAACGCCACGGCACTCACTCTAGCCCGGGCAAAAGAGTGAGACTCTTGTCTCAAAAAAAAAAAAATGTTTGTATTTCAATATACATAATTCCAAATCAGTAAACTTAAGTTCAATTAATATTTTCATTTCTTATGAGTAATAATTAAGGTTCTTTACTTTGAGGTGACAAAAATAAAAATAAATGTAACCCATGAATTTGCTAAATGTTTTCCCTCTTGCAGATTTTCTAACGGCATGCTCTTATTTATTTATCATAGCTGGTTTTATAACAGTTTTAAAAAAAGCTCTTTCACAGAGTTGTTTACAACACTTCAAATTTAAAAAATAAAAGTCACGTTAATCATTTCCATATTGGCAACTGCCATTTTAGACTGCAGATTTTTCTGTTTTATTCTCCTGTTCTTTTTCCATTCAAATGTGTATTGCGTCCAGCACTTGAAGGTTCCACCAAAAACAAAAATGTATTCTCTGGAAATAAAGTACTGATACATGCTACAACATAAAAGAACCTTGAAAATATAATACTTAATGGAAGAAGCCTGTCACAAAGGCCCATATACTACATGATTCCCTTTATATGAAACGTCCAGAATAGGCAAATCTATAGAGAAAGAAAGTAAATTCATGATTGCCTAGGACTGGAGAGGATGGGGAAGTTAGGAGATGATGGCTAAGGAATACTGGATTCCTTTTTGGGATAATAAAAATATTCTAAAATTGACTGTGGTAATGTATGCACAACTCTGAATACACTAAAAGCCACTGAATTATATACTTTAGATGGAGGAATTATAAAGTATATGAATTATATCTCAATAGAGCCTTTAAAAAACATTATGTAAAACCTTGCAATTCTTCAGGTTGGTACAGCTGGTAAATAATTAACCTACTAATCATTTATTCATGTTTTGTTTAACAAAATTCCATTGACATACATGATTTGAAAAGGAAGACTCAGCCACCTAAAATTACCTACCCTAACTGAACTACTGGATGTGGGATGTGAATCACTTAACATACTATTTCCCTGAAAAAAGTCTCATCATTATGTAGCTATTCACTTCTTTTTTTTCCCACTCATGCTACTTCCTAGAGGTACGTACCTATTATGGGACACTGGGAGAACAACAACAATTAAAAAAAAAAAAA
>NW_012155062.1:1142113-1201319 GCF_000956105.1 Propithecus coquereli | reverse complement strand
AATTAGCTGGGCATGGTGGCGCATGCCTGTAGTCCCAGCTACTCGGGAGGCTGAGGCAGGAGGATCGCTTGAGCCCAGGAGTTTGAGGTTGCTCTGAGACAGGCTGACGCCACGGCACTCACTCTAGCTCGGGCAAAAGAGTGAGACTCTGTCTCAAAAAAAAAAAAAAATAAAAAAAATAAAACTCTGTTTGTTGTGATTGGGTGGGTTAAAAATAAAACTAATTTTAATACTGTGCTGATGCATTTAGCAAAGAAAAACACCATAGAGCTAAACTAATAAAAAAGGAGTACAAAATACAATAGATAAATAGTGACTCACCAACTTTCTCTGGATCAGATACACCAATTTCTATATCAAAAATATCTCCATTTGCTTCTTCTTCAATCTAGAAAGTATAATATTTTTGATGTTAACAAAGATTCCAATTTATATTATTGTCATAACACTAAGAACTGTAATTTTATCATTCTTTTATTAGAGTCACTGTCACAATGAATATGTAAAAAGCCACTCAGCACTCCACTTCTGAAAAATAAAATCTTTCACATTTCCTCACTATGTAAAAAAAAAAATACACAAAGACAACAGGAAAAAGATCACTTGGAGAAGATAGAAATTCTTGTGTTCTTATAACTCCTCAGATTTCTTCTGCATAAATATAAATATTGTGGATTTTTTTTTGTTCTACATACTGAATCTTCAGACTCCGATTAAAGTAATTATCTCCTTAATTAATTTTAATAACAGCTCTTTTCAAATTTGTATCTCTACTGTTTAATAACCAGGGAATAGTCATTACTTTCACCAACAGAATCTTAAATAGCAGCAGAAATGATGATACTTAAGAGCAACTTTACTATCATGATTTCTCTAATTACCTAATAAACACATCTTCTTCTTGAAGTCAATGAAAGAACTATAAAGTTCACGAAAAAAGGCAGTGAAGTGGGAAAAATGATAATCCTATGAGACTAAGAGGAGCCCTTTTTAATGGAATTGTAAATAAGCAATTCAAATAGCAGCTCTGCAGGAAAGCTTTGTTATTCTTAAGAAGAAAGGTCAGAGATTATTAAACTTTGCAAATTTTTCAAGGCAATATTAATAGTCTTGATTAGCTAAAAGTTTTTTCTAATCATAATCTTTTTTTCAAGCTTGCCTTCTTGTACAGATTTTTTAAAGTAAATCTTTTTTGAATCATAACATAAACACAGAAAGGTATGTAAATTATAAGTGTACAGCTCAACAAACTTTCAAAAAGTGAACACACCTTTGTAACCAGAACCTAGATCAAAAACACAAACCATAAGTGCCTAAAAGGCCCTTTCGTGCTTTCCCTCCAGTCACAACCCATCCTTCACCCACCAACATAATCACTATTCTGACTTCTACCACCGCATATTAGTTTTCCGTTTTTAACGTTCCTATATTAGAATCATATGGTAAATATTCTTTTGTCTTCCTTCTTTCCCTTAATATTATGTTTGTGAGATTATTCATGTTTTCACATGTGGTTGTTATTTAATCATAATCATTTTAACAATCTATTTCTATAGGAAAGAATTTAAAATATACAATTTTGCTATTAAAATAACCTCCATATCATTTTCTCTTTTCCAAATTCACTTTATCAGAAATTACTGCCAAGTCATGAGAATATATCTTTAATTGATATACATTCCTTCCTTTAAAAAATAAAGGCAAGATAGCAATGTCCATGTATCAACAGTATTTATTACAAATTTCACTTTATTAAATAAAATTACTCAAAATACCACTTTGCTGTGATTAACAGTTTTTGAAGCACTTTTATACATCATCTTATCTGATCAACATAGGAACACTGACCGGCACAAATTGTAATCATAAGACCACAAATGACGAACTGCTTGACTTAAGAAGGTAAGTGATATACCCAGGTCACTGGGTAAAGTGGCGGAGATAAAACAAGTAGCTGGATCCCCTAACTTCTTTAGTCCAATGTTCTTTTCCCAAAATATCTGAAAGGCTTGATTAGGAATGATTAACAGAAAAGTGATATTGGGTATGGAATTAAAGACATATATTTACATATAAATTTAAAATACAAACATTTTCTTATACCTCTTCCCTAGATCTATCAAAGATCACAGGAGCAGACATACTCTTCGATTCAATTCTAGGAGCAATGAGTGCAGTAGGGGTGACAGGCGTGATTGCAGGAGAAGGTTCTGAGGAAAGGATAGGTTCCCTTTCTGGGCTGTCCAAAGAAACTTCCTCTGTAGCTTCTAGATATAAATTAAACAAATTAGTTAAGAATACCTGGCAGCAAACCCCTAATATTCTCTGTAGCAGTTAATGAACTATAAAAAAATATTTTTATAATATTTACAAATATCAAAATAATATTTTAAAATAATCATTACAAAAGAATTTAATGAATCCTTCCTTGGTTGTTTATTATAACTTTAAAACAGTTAATTTGTTGGTTTTAGGAAGAATCCTATTAAGTCAGCTTAATTACCTATACTACTGGCAGGGATAAGGCTAGGAGAAAACATTCCATATTTGTGTTTGGATCTGTAATATATCTTATGCTTGTGGTAACTGACCTTCCAAATATTTTATTCAGGCTAATATTATGATTATTTTATACATATGAAAACAAATCTTATGGTGGAAGGCTACCCAGAACTATTTTAACTAGAAGTAAAAACTGGTTATAGAAAAGCCACAAGTTAGTAATTCAAAGCAATTAACTGCCAAAGATTACTAGATACCATTAGATACACAAATATGACACAAAGCAAACAGGTGTTTAGGTTTTAACTTAAAATGCACATTCACTTAAAAAATCTGTAACTAAACACATTTTAAAAAATCAAACCAAATAAAAAAACTGAACATCTACAGGGTACATAATATTGTGCTAAGGGCAATGAAGAAATGTAAAATATCATATCTGCCCTCAGGGAGTTTACAATCTAGTTGGAGAAAACAAGACATAAGCATGTGGAATGTTAAATAATAATATTAATAAAAGACAAAACAGCCAAGAGAACAATAAAAAGAATGTTACAATGTTCCTAATTGCTATACAAACTACAGAACAAACACTACAATTTGAGTTGAGACAAGAGACAATAACTTAGGGCTGTGGAAAATCAGGAGTAGTTTATGAAACCGATCTAAGAAGATTTAGACAGGTAGAGAAAAGACCAGGAAATATAACAGCATAAGCAAAGGCAGAGCCAGGAAAGTGAATATTACAATCAGTGGGCATAATGTAAGTCACAGCTCTGCTGGTCTATAGAACTGATAACAGGAAAGGGAAGGCAGGACTATAAGGGAAACACAGGATCAGACCAGTGGTTTCTAACCTGAGGTTCTTAGATTCCTAGAGGTTTGGGACAGTAGTAATGGTTTAATTTTAATAGTCTAAAAGTATAGTAGTAATAGCATATTTACCTAAAATAACATTTTATTAAGCTATTCTTACTGGTTATCTCACGTTGACGAGATCTTTACTTGGCATAGATCTCCTTATATTTTTATATTAAAAGTAGAAACTATTAATAACTAAAATCTTTCAAACTATGGTAATGAGGAAGGAAAATGGACTATAGGTGTTGAAATAGATTACAGATGACCATAACATAAAAAAACAAAAGGTTATATGCAACTCAGGCTGTGAAGATTGCTGGTATTTATAATCCTTTTCTTAAAGAAATGAAACCAGTGAGCAATAAAAATAAAAAAGCAGTGTTATCAAAGCTAGGAGCAATTAACTGCCAATAAGCAAACACCAAACAAGCAGTAAACAAAACAAAAAAATCCCAAAGTATCTGTGAAAGAGGCACTGTTATTGGCAACAGATCCACAGACAAAAAAATTGTGAAAGAGATAGCAATGTTATTGGGAAATCAGTACAGATAAAGTCATTTTAACTTTTTTTCAAAAATTTTTTTAGAGATGGGGTCTCACTGTCACCCGGGCTGGAGCGTAGTGATGTGACCCTTGTTCACTGCAGCCTCAATCTCAGCGGTTCAAGTGATCCTTCTGCCTCAGCCTCCTAAATAGCTGGGATTAGAGGCATGAGCCACCACTCCCAGCTAAATTTTTTTTTTCCTTCGTAGAGACAGGGGTCTTTGTTATGTTGCCCAGGCTGGTTTTGAACTCCTGGGCTCAAGCTATACTCCCGCTGTGGCCTCCTAAAGTGCGAGGATTACAAGTATGAGCCACCGTGCCCCGCCCATTTTAATTTTTCAATCACATTTTGGTTTTGTGCTCTTTACATTGAGTAACATGCTGCTTCATAAACAGTAGGATTTATTTATTTATTTACTAACAGTAAATAGTCTGCCTTAAATTCTTTGCATGGTACAAGTTCTAAAGGTCTAGGATAATTTCAGGATTGGTAATTTGCTCATACTTACCTTCCTCTAGGACAGTTTCCTGAGGTGTGCTCAGTGAAGCATTAGTGTCAGATGTAACAAATGGTGGAGGAGAGGAGTTCTATAGTTAACTATTAATATATTAACATTTGGTGAACACTCTACATAAGCTAATAACTACAATGTATGTGACAGTTGAATTTTTTCTGGTACCACTTTCTGACATACACTATTTGAAATGCTACCAAAAACATATTAGCACATGTACTAATATAACCTCCTTATGGTTTTAAAGTTCAAATGGCTAGGTCACTAGAATAATATCTATATTTTATCTTCTGGTATAGGAGAAACAAATCAAGTACATGTTCTCATTACTGGACAAGAGTTTTCACCATGCTGGTAATATACACTATGGTTTCCTAGAACCACACACCTCCGTAAAAGGAGAAATGATATACCTGCTTAAATGTATTATAAATAAGAACCAAGTATAGTATTAAGTCATTCATATAAAAATAATCGGATGTCTTAGATCACCTAATGATGTCATTATAAAATACAGCTGAGTTTAAGATAAAAGATAAAGCACAGAAAGTATTCATTGCTGGGCGTTGTGGCTCACTTCTGTAACCCCAGCACTTTGGGAGGCCTAGGTGGGATGACTGCCTAAAGCCAGGATTTCCAGACCAGACTGAGCAACACAGCGAGACCGTCTCTACCAAAAATTAAAAAACAAAATTAGCCAGGTGTGGTGGCACAGGCCAGTAGTCCCAATTACTTGGAGGCTGAGGCAGGAGGATCACTTGAGCCCAAGAGTTTGAGATTGCAGTGAGCTATGATAACACCACTGCACTCCAGCCCAGGCAACAGAGCGAGACCCTGTCAAAAAATAAAAAAGTGTTTATATTTGTAGATTAACAAAGCAAACAGATGACTATGTTTATTGTTCTTTAGTCCCCATCACTCTCTTTTTTAAAATAAAAACTGACATTGACCATATCTGAATCACAGAATTTAGCACAGGCTGCTATGTAGACAAAAACACTATAAAGGTTTTATAAATTCAACTAAGCGGGCAAATATCACTGTATAGTCCTCACTTGGCTAACTGTCTGATCAGCTGTGCATATTGTAAGAAAACCTTTCCTTGCACACACATACATACACACACACACACTCACACACAAAGTTCTGTTGTTAGAGTAAGGTTTCAGTACACTCCTTAATATAGAATTCTGAGACTATAAGGTGAAAGAGTCTTTAATAAAATGGACAATCCAAAACCTCTATGAATGATCCTATACTGCTGGAGGAATACACACAATTTTAGATTAGTACTTGCTTAGTAGAGAAAGGTCTTACGTCATCTTTTAGCTTAAAACACAAATGCCCTGAAAGAACTTTCAAGGACCGCCTGGAAAATAGTCCAAGAAAGGCAACAAAAAGGAATACTGGAATATTATAACTTGGGTTAATTGGGCAACAGAGTGAGACTCTGGCTCAAAAAAAAAAAAAAAAAAAAAACAACCCAGAAAACCAAAAAACTCCCACATATTGGTATTTTAGTATTTGGTATCACACTTAAATTTTCTGACATGAATTCATCTGTGGTAAAAACTTTTCATGGAACTGAGCAAGTTGGAAATGATACGGACTTTCGGGAGGGAGGATTGGAAGATTGTTATCCTTAAACACACTTGTATGAAAAATACAGAATGGTCTGACTACTGAACCACTATGAAAGTTGAGGACATAGTATTAAATTTTTTTTTCCTTTTTCAAGTCAGATGGGTAATGTGCCAACATTGTAACAAGGTTTGAGGGAGGCACATCTCACACATTAGTGTGAAAATCCAGTCATCACGGTTATGAATCACAAAAGGACCCAACCATTATTATTTAATTTTAACTCAATGAAAGCCAGTTCAGGTACATTAAGCTGTTAAACAAATGAAGATTGACTATTTTAATTTTTTGTATTATCAAGAGCAAGGAAGATTTTGCTTTTTAATGTTAAAACATTAATTTGTACCTTAAATTTAATCTTAAAGCAGATACTTGTTTGAGTCTAATTGTTTTAAAGAAAGGATGGACTACACCAAATCCTGCCCTCATATCAAAAATACATTTCTCAAGCATCAATTTACTTACCTAAAAGTGAATCAAAATGGAAAAGGTGGTACAGTAACTTATTAAAACAAATTTCACACACAAATGGAATAGAAATAGATTCTTAAATCCATAGCTTAATTTTGCTTTGTGACAACTTGTATGTAATAAAAAATACAATCACTGCTATTTCTTAAAGTACGAATGCCACAACCATTAGCATTTAAGTCTAAGTGCTGACCAAAACAATCCAATTATAACATGGAATTTATTTTCAAATGCTTAAAACCAGAAGGGACCACTTTTTTGCTTCTCTCAACAGTCTATATTTTTCACAGAATGATCTAATTGGGAATTCCCTATCCTTCTAAGTTTTAACAAGAAGAGCTATCACTAACACTTTACACAGAATTTCAGTTTTGTTTTAGAGAGTATTTTCTATCTAACAGAATATATACTACTATTGGTCATTATTTAAAAATAAAGATACAACAATTACCTGCAAAAAGATCTTCTCTGTCATCATCCAGTACAACTTCTGCAGGTTTTGGGCCATTGGAGTTTGCACTAATATCTTCTGCAGGATGACTAGACGGTTCTGGAGATGATGGACTTGACTGTTAAAAAGAACAATGACAGGTAATGGATTGGCATGCTTACCTGCTTGTAATTTCTCTTGGTAAGAAGGAAGGAAAGAACAAGAATAGCTATTTATATTTCCTCCTCTCAGGGTAACAACGAACCAAAAACACATTTTTGCTCATCTTCTCCTTTCTTAACAAAAAGTCACTTCAGATTTAATAAAGAAAGCTTTTTCTAGTCATTCTTTTAGAGATACTAGTTTATCATGTTGAGTTACAATTAACAAAAACCAAATTTAATGCTTTACATAGTCATATACAATAGAACTGAAATCAGATCAAGCCCTTGATTTTTAAGAATCAATGCTTTTGTTTTTGTTATTGCCTGTTTTCCCCCCTGGTGGGGGCAGATGTACCCAAACATCGAAATTCCACGCAACGCAACAGATCTTGAAAACATGTTGTATGTGCAAGAAGTAAGAAGTTGAAAGCCCTGACTGTAAGAGGAAGGCTTACTACTAGTTGAATTAAGACTACAATTATTCTAAAATTTCTATAGTTTCAAATTAAAAATATGCCTTCTTTTAAAACATTGACATTTCAACTAAGCTAAGGACTATTTTTGTACTTCTTAACCTGAAAGTACAATGACCAATATAATGGAAACTAGGCTGTGTAGCTTTTAGTTTTATTATAGTTTTTTTAGTAATAGTTAAAACCAAGACTCAAAAAAACATTTTAGTAAAGCATAACACACACAATTACATATCTCAAAGTGTACAGCTAGATATTTTAAAAAACTCAACATACTGTTAAACCAGCACCCTCTAGAAGCTCCACTCACGCTCCCTCCCTTTCTTTACCATGAAGGCTTCTACCAGCACAGATTAATTTTTCCTGGTTTTGCTCTTCATAAAAATGGAATATTAGGTATATGTTCTCTTGGATGGGTGCCCAGGACAGATTTTGAAAACTGAACTGAGATTAGAACTACTGACTACAGAAGGCAAAACAGAACTTACAGTATGAACCTAAGCAAATTGATTGCCTGACAAAACAAAAAATAAACAAAACACATGCTCCAGAGGATTATAATAGGATGCAGAGTTTACATAACATAGCACTTGAAATGTCTAAGCTACAGCCCAAAATTATTTGTCATAAAAAAGAACCCAGAAAATGTGCTCAAATCTTAAGGGAAAAGGCTGGGCGCGGTAGCTCACGCCTATAATCCTACTGGGCACGGTGGCTCATGCCTGTAATCCTAGCACTCTAGGAGGCCGAGGCGGGAGGATTGCGCAAGATCAGGAGTTCAAGACCAGCCTGAAGAGGAGCAAGACCCCGTCTCGACTAAAAATAGAAAAAATCAGCCAGGCATGGTGGCAAATGCCCATAGTTCCAGCTACTCGGGAGGCTGAGGCAGGAGGATTCCCTCGAGCCCAGGAGTTTGAGGTTGCTGTGAGCTAGGCTGACGCCACGGCACTTTAGCCCAGGCAACAGAGCCAGACTCTGTCTCAAAAAAAAGGAAAAAAAAAAATCTTAAGAGAAAAAACAATCAACAGATGCCACCCCCAAAATAATCCAGATGTTGGATGTATTAGCAAAAACAACAAAAAACTTTTAAAAGCATTTCTAACTATGCTTTATGAGGTAAAGGTAAACACGCTTGAAATGAATGAAAAGACAGCTATCAGAAAAGAAATAGAAGCTACAAAAAAAAAAAACCCCTGAAAATCTTAGAACTGAAAAAAATGATCAGAAATAAAAAGTTCACAGGATGAGCTCAATAACAGAATGAAGATGAAAGAAGAAAGCATCTGTGAACTTGAAAATAAATCCATTGAAAATATCCAATCTGAATAATAAAGGTAACTTCTGAGAAAAGAAATTGAAAAAAATGAACAAGGCCTTAGGCACCTAAGCAACAGTATCAAAAAGTCTAACATTCATGTCTGGAGTTCCAGAAGGAAGGATGAAAGACTGTTCAATAAATATTTAAAGAAACAGTGGCTGAAATTCCCCAAATTTGGTGAAAGACATAAATTTACAGATTCAAGAATCTCAGCAAACTCCAACAAAGATAGTATCAAAGAATACTATGCCTACACACATTATCAACAAACTGCTGAAAATGAAAGATACAGGGGAAAAAAGCAGCTAGAGAAAAAGAACATATTTTTATAGGGGAATACCAATTCAAATGACTGTGGATTTCTCATCAGGAATCATGAAGGCTATAAAACAGTGGCAGAACACTTTCAAAATGCTGAAAAGACAGATCTATTGACTCAGAAATCTATAAACAGCAAAAGTATCCTTCAGGAATCAAGGTGAAATAAAGTTTTCAGATGGAAATACAAATAAGAGCACTCATCACCAATAGATCTATTCTAAAAGAAATGCTAAAGGAAATTGTTTATGTTGAAGAGAAATAAGAGGGAAGCCTGAATGAAAGAAAAGCAACAAAAATAGTAATGTCTGAACAACTAAAAGAAACTATTTTTCCCTCTTAAATTCTTTAAAATAGATAGGACTGTTGAAGATTGCAATATAGAACCCAGCTATTATACAAGTAAACTATCTGCAATCTATACTGTATTCTTGTAACAGAATATTTATATTATACTAATATCATAGTTTTCTGACACCAGAATTCCAGAAAGAAAAGCTAATATGTTTATATAACAAACCCCTTTTGCCCCATAGACCAGAGCCCAAGAGTAGAGTGTAAAATGGGAATGCCATGGGCAGTGGGCAACTTCAGCAGAGGCTGCTGGGACAGCACTCACACCGCTACAGAGAGGCTGAGGAACACACTTCCTTTAGGTGTCCATCTACCAACAGCTTGGAGTGCTGTGCTTTATTGCTCAGGAAGCACCCATGTGGCAGTCATTCACTAAAGTCTGTAAGGACCTACATATCTCTGTCCCTGCCTCTCCATATGTTTTCCAGACTCCTAGTGAGTGCAAGAAGAGCTGTTCTCCAATGGATGGAAAGAAGTGTGGAGAGTGACCAGCAAAGGAGAAAGTTATGGTGGAAAGGAACACTGATAGCTTCTGTGCCTGGAGTACAGGTTCTGTGTGACCACAATCACAGATGTCCAAGATACGCAACTGAAGGCCGGGCACATGGCTCACGCCTGTAATCCTAGCACTCTGTGATGCTGAGGTGGGAGGACTGCTCGAGCTCAGGAGTTTAAGACCAGGCTGAGCAAGAGAAAGACCTCGTCTCTACTAAAAATAGAAAAATTAGCCAGGTGTCATGATGTGCACCTATAGTCCCAGCTACTCAGGAGGCTGAGGCAGGAGGATCATTTGAGCCCAGGAGTTGGGCTACGATGATGCCACTGCACACTACCCAGAGAGACAGAGCAAAACTCTTGTCTCAAAAAACAAAACAAAAAAAACACTTGTCTTAAAAAAAAAAAAAGATATGCAACTGAGAAGACATCAGTATTCTTAATAAATGAATATTCTTTTATTCCCCCACACCATCACTTAGTGTGGAGGTTTTTTTTTAATGAAATATTTTAAGGCTTTCGATTAAAACATAGTGTTTTGGATTCCAACCAAGATCAAAAAGGCCCACTATAGTGTCTCTCTCTCTCACTAACAGACACCAAAAACTCTGGCTGGATAGAATACAAAAAGCAACAACATAAGAGTAAATAACAGCAGGCAGATTGGAGAGGGAGCCAAAATGTGAAAAATGATCCTTACAAGGATCTGTTTTTCCATGTTTTTTTTTTTGTTTTCTGTTTCAGCTTTTCCTGAGGATGATGGTAACTGCAGAACCATGCACAATTATGGATGTGGGCAGCAGTAACTCCAAGAAAAACTCTTTGTCTTTCTGGCCATAACTTTGGGGTCCCTGTAACCTAGAAAATATGGGTGGAAAACCCTTTTCCCTTTTCTTTCTTTCTCCCATTTTCTTTCCTGGCCCTGCCCTGAAGCCAGATCCAGTGGCTTAACTGCATGACAGTAGCAGTGATGAAAATGCTGACATCAAAAACCCCAAGAAAGGGAAGTGTCTTTTCTTCCTTTCTGCTGTAGGCCCAGATGGTTGCTGTCGAAATAGGCAAGTTTATGAAATCCAAGAAAATGATGCTGATCCTAGCTGGATGCTACTCTGGATGCAAAACTGTCATTATGAAGAACACTGATGATGGCACCTCAGACCACCCCTGCAGCCATGCTCTGGTAGCTGGAATTGATCACTACCCCCACAAAGTGACAGCTGCCACAGGCAAGAAGATGATCACCAAGTGGTCAAAGATCAAATCTTTTGGGAAAGTTTATAACTACAATCACCTCATCTCACAAGGTACTCTGTGGATGTCCCCTTGGACAAAACTGTCATCAACAAGGATGTCTTCAGAGATCCTGCTCTTAAATGCAAGGCCCAATGGGAGGCCAAGGTCAAGTTTGAAGAGAGGTACAAGAGGGCAGTAACAAGTGGTTCTTCCAGAAGCTGTGGTTTTAGATTTTTTTTTTTTTTCGGTCATTAAATATTAAACAAAAAAAAGAGAGAGGGAAAATCTAATTCTCCGAGCAATTGAACCAGGAAAGGGGGACCAGTAGTCTGAAGAGAAAGGGGTAGAAATCCTCATTAGTATTTTCTCTCCTTTCTTTTATTGCTTTTCTGCAAGGCTGGCTCAAGCTGCCTGTACTGTCACAGGCAGCTACAATTCTTAGAGAAGCTTATGTTTCTAGCCAGAGGAACTGGAAAGAGAGGTCCCTGGGAGGTAAAGAGCAGGAAGTGGGGCATCCTGGAGAAAAGACAAATGGAGAAGAGGATTTCTTAATCCTATAAATGAATCTACCAAAATCATGGGCTTACCTAGGCTGCACGTTAACATAGAAGAGACTCAAACGGTATATAAATTTTCCAGGGGTTTCTCATGTTTTTAGTACATCTTGCAAGCTAAGGCATTTACTCTCTTGTTCTGGACTATCTTTTCATGAAAGATTAATATGGTGAACAACCTTGGGAGAGAGAGATAAGTGTCTCTTTTCCAAGCAAAGACCAGGTTTGTTTACTGTGCAGGATAATAAAGATAATGTCTCCTCCAGTGCAAAGAATAGGGAGACATTACCTACTATAAATAATTTTGATTCCCTAGGCTTCGGTTCCTCAGCTGTGACGCAAATCAAACACAGGTGCAACATCCACCTGGGCCCATCCACCTCGACCCTCTGGGACATGACGGGAAAGGGAAACTGGCATAAACATGATACTCATGCTGCTTGCTGTGCTTTCAGGAATACAGTCCTTTCTCATGTCTTCTAGCAACCATAAAACAAGTTAATTTGTTAGTGTACAAAAAGGGTAAAATTTCAGACCCTTTATAGTTCTTGAGATAAAAAGTCAGTAAACTTGTAGATCAACAGAAAGTATTCAATCTGAATAACGAAGAAAAAAATCGGAAAAAAAGAGAAGAGAACTTCAGGGACCTATGAAACAATATAAAAAAGTTTAACACTCATCTCACTGGAATCCTAGAAACAGAGACAGAAACAGAGCAGTGCTGAAAAAATGAAAAAATATTTCAAGAAATGATGGGTAAAAACTTGCCAATTTTGGTGAAATACATAAATTTACAGATTCAAGAACAAGCAAATTCCAAACAGGACAACCTGAGAGAAAACCAGATCCAGTCACATTATAAAAAGTGGCTGAAAAGCAAACATAAAAAAATAAAAAACTTGAAGCAACTAAAACAAACAAACAAAAAAATTACATTTAGGGAAATGATTAGAATGACTGCATTATTTCCCATCAGAAATAAGAGACCAGAGGACAGTGGACAAAATCTTTAAAGTGCTGAAGGAAAAGAAATGTAAATTCAGAATTCTATATCCATTAAAAATATCCTTCAAGAATGAAGCTGAAATAAAAGATATTCTCAGATGAAAGAAAACTATAGGAATCTGCTGTCACTAGACCAGCTTTCAAAGAAAAAAAAAATGGCACTAAAAGAAGTTCTTCAGGCTGAAGTTATATGACAGGAGAAAGTAACAAAAACTTGGATCTTCATGAAAAAAAGGAGAGAGAGCCACAGAAATAGCAACTAGCTGGGGAAATAGAATAGACTATGTTTCTCCTCTAAGTTATTTAAAATATGTATGAATATTGAAAGCAAAAATTATAACATTGCCTGGTAAAGTTTTCAATGTATGAAGATTTAACACATATGGAATCTATAGCATAAAGGAGAGGAGGTAAACGAAACTTCATGGTTGTAAAACTTCTGCATTTTACTTGAAGAAGTATAATATTAACCCTAATTGGACTATGAAAGGTTAGGTATATTTTAATCTGTAGAGCAACCACTAAAATATATATTTATACATAAAGATAGTAAGCAAAAAGTCCAGTAGATAAATTAAAATGAAATACTAATGAACATTAAAGTAATATCAAATAAAGGAGGAAAAGGAAACATAGGGGAAAAACATAAGGAAAAAAAAACAGTAAACAAATAAAATGGTAGATCTAATCCAACCACAACAATAACTAAATTAAATGTAAATAGTCTAAACGCACCAATTAGAAGACAGAGATGGCCAAATTGGATACAAAAGTAACTACACACAACAATATGCTGCCTATAGCAAACCCACTTTAATGAGAAAGATAAGTTAAAAGTAAAACAACAGAAAAAATGTCATGCAACCAATCAAAAGCTGGAATGCTAAATAAACATTAGAGTAAACTTCAGAATAAGGAACATTATCAGCAACAAAGGGAAGAATTATATGATAAAAAGATCAATTTACCTAGAAGACATAATGATCCTAAATGTCTATGTGACTAGCAACAGAGCTGCAAAATACATGAAGGAAAAACTGAAAGACTAAAATGAGAAATAAACACTTCAAATTTCACAATTATACTTGGGGACTTCAACACTCTTCTCTCAGTAGTTGACAGAACAAGTAGGTAGATAATAGGAAAAGATAGAAAAGACCTGAAAAACACTATCGACCAACTTGACTGAACATTTATAGGACACCCCACCCAACAACAACAAACTACATACTCCTTTCAAGAGTGTACACAGAATATACACTATGATGGACCGTATTCTGGGCTAAACTTAAAACAAACTTAAAACAAATTTAAAAAAAATAGAAACCATAAAACATTCTCTGACCATCATCAAATTTAACTAGAAATCACCAGTAGAAAGCTATCTGGAAAATCCTCAAATTTTGGAAATTAAACAATATACTTCTAAATAACACGAGTCAAAGAAGTCACAATGGAAACTAGAAGATATTTTAAATTGAATGAAGACAAAAGCACAATATTAAAATTTACGGAATGCTGCCCAAGTAATGCTTAGCGGGAAATAAATAGCTAAATACTAATACTACAGGCTGGGTGTGGTGGCTCACAACTATAATCCCAGCATTCTGGGAGGCCAAAGCGGGAGGATCGCTTGAGGCCAGGAGTTCAAGACCAACCTGAGCAAAAACAAGACCCTGTCTCTACTAAAACTATAAAAAATTAGCCAGGTGTGGTGGCACTCACCTGTAGTCCCAGCTACTTGGGAGGCTGAAGCAGGAAGATTCCTTGAGCCCAGGAGTTTGAGGTTGCTGTGAGCTAGGCTGACTCCACGGCACTCTAAGCTCAGGAGACAGAGTAAGACTCTATCTCAAAGAAAAAAAAAACAAAAATACTAATACTATGAAAAGAAAGTCCCAAATCAATGATCCAAGCTTCTACTATAAGAAGTTAAAGAGAAAATTAAACGTAAAACAAGCAGAAGGAAGGAAATAAAGAGTAGAAATCAATGAAATTCAAAACAGAAATAGGAAAAAAAAAATCAATGAAAGCAAAACTGATTCTTTGAAAAGATCCTAAGAAAATGATAAACCTCTAGCCGGATTAATATATAAACAAACAAACAAAAGACCTAAATTACCAATATCAGGAATGAAAAGGGAGGAGTACCACCACAGACTCCACAGACATGAAAATAGGATGATAAAGGAGTATTATGAAAAACCTTAACCCCGTTAATTTCCTAACTGAGACTGAATGGACAAATACCTTAAAAGATGCACGCTACCAAAGTTCGTTAAGAAGAAACAGTCCTGTATCTATTTAAAAAATTGTCACGCCTGTAATCCTAGCACTCTGGGAGGCCGAGGTGGGAGGATAGGTTGAGCTCAGGAGTTTGAGACCAGCCTGAGCAAGAGTGAGACCCCATCTCTACTATAAATAGAAAAAATTAGCCCGGCATGGTGGCATACACCTGTAGTCAGCTACTGGGGAGGTTGAGGTTGCTGTGAGTTAGGCCAATGCCAGGGCACTCATCCAGGCAAGAATGAGACTGTCTCAAAAAAAACAAAAAAAAACAAAAAAAAACTAAATTAAAAAAATAAATAAATAAATAATTGAATTTGTAGTTAAAAGTCTTTCAAAAAACAAAACTACAGTTCAGATGACTTCACCAGTAAACCCTATCAACATTTAAGGAAGACATAAGACTAATTCCATACAACCTCTTTAAGAATGTAGAAGAGGCGGAAACACTCCCCAAATATTTGATGAAGCCAGCATTTCTGATACCAAAACCAGACAAAGAGAGTACAAGAAAAAGAAAACTACACACACGTCTGTCATGAACACAGACACAACAGCCTAAACAAAATGCTAGCAAATTAAATCCAGCAAAATGTATAAAGGATAAATACATTATAACTTTGTGGGTTTTATCTCAGGAATGCCTGGTTGAGTCAACGTTTGAAAAATCAATCAATACAATCTACCTTATCAACAAACTAAAGAAGAAAACTATATGATCATATAGATGCAGAAAAAGCACTTGTCAAAATTAATACCAATTCATGGATAACTCTCAGAAAACTAGGTATAGACGAGAACTTCTTTATCTGATGAAGTTTACCCATCAACAAAAACCTTGTATGTAACACCATATATAAAAGAGAAAGAATATTTTCCTCCTATGATCATGAAAAAGGAAAGGAAATTCACTATTACCACATCTATTCAATATTATACTACTGGTCCTGGCTAGTGCATTAAAGCAAGTGAAAACAGGCATAAAAATTGGAAAGAGAAGCAAGAGGATCGCTTGAGCCCAGGAGTTTGAGGCTGCAGTGAGCTATATGATTGGGCCACTGCACTCCAGCCTGGGCAACAAAGTGAGACTCTGTCTCAAAAAAGAAAAAGAAGAAAGAAAAAGGAAGGAAGGAAAAAAATGAAAAAAAAGGAAAGAAACATATCAGGGGTATAGTGGCTCAGACCTGTAATCCTAGCATTTTGGGAGGCCAAGGTGGGAGGATCACTTAAGGCCAGGAGTTACAGACTAGCCTGAGGAAGAGTGAGACCCCATCTCTGCAAAAAATGGAAAAAAATAGCCAGGGGTGGTGACAAACGCCTGTAATTTCAGCTATCTGGAGACTGAGGCAGGAGGATAACTTGAGCCTAGCAGTTTGAGGTTGCAGTGAGCTACAATGTTACCTCTAGCCTGGGTGACAATGAGACCCTGTCTCAAAAAAAAAAATAGTTAATAGATCAATGAAACAGAATAGAGTCCAGAAACAGACCCACCCACACATACATGGTCAGTTTATTTCTGACAAAGATGGCAAAGACAACCCAATGGAGAAAGGCTAGTCTTTCAACAAATGGTGCTAGAACAACTGGGTATCTATATACAAAAAAAAAAAAGAATCTCAACCTGTACCTTATACAAAAATTAACTCAAAATGAATCCTAGACCTAAATATAAAACCTAAAATTATAAAACTTTCAGAAGAAAACATAAGCAAAATTTGTGACTTTGGGTTTAAGTTAGCAAATGATTTCATATATATGACATCAAAATACTATCAATAAAAAAGAAAGGTCTGGGTGAAGTGGCTCATGCTTGTAATCCTACCATTTTGAGAGGCCAAAATGGGAAGACTGCTTGAGGCCAGGAGTTCGAGACCAGTCTGGCCAACATAGCGAGACCCCTTTTACAAAAAATAATTTTCAAAATACCAGGTCATGGTGGCATGTGCCTGCAGTCCTGGCTACTTTGGAGGCCAAGGCCTGAGGATTGCTTGAGCCCAGGAGTTTGAAGGTGCAGTGAGCTATGATTGTACCACCACACTCTAGCCTGAGTGACAAAGAGAGACACTGTCTCTTTAAAAAAAAAAAAAAGGATAACTTTACCAAAATTATAAACTTCTGCTGTGTGAAAGACAGAACAAAAGGACACGTCACAGACTGAGAAAAAATATTCAGAATACATGAAGAATTCTCAAGATCCAATAAGGAAATTCAATTTTTAAAATGGGCAAAAGATGTGAAATGATACTTCACCAAAAAAGATAATATACAGATGGTGAATATGTACATGAAAACATATTCAGTATCATTAATCATCAGGGAGTATGTATTAAAATCACAATGAGATAACAATATACACCTGTTAGAATGGCTAAAAATCAGTGGTTTTTGCTGGTAAATGTTCAACAACCAGATCTGTGGGAAAGAGACCCAGATTTTTAGCTTTTGCTGATTTCTTTCATATAATCACATCCTCCATGTGGAGGATGGAGAATTGTGGAGTTGGGAAGACATGTACTTTCCACCATATAGACACAAGCGACATAAATAATCTCAAGAGCAGAGATAATAGTAAAATGTAGTAAAGGAATTAGGATGTAATGAATTTTAAATATTACCTTTGTTTTTAATACAACTTATTTAACAAGTTTATATCACTTAACTTTTAAAAAGGCTGTGTTTACTAACAAGTTCACAAAATTCCTGAAAAATGTAATGATCAGTTCTTGCTAGGCAGAACAGCCTCAAGCTCACCACTGCCTAAAATAAAAACTGACAGAGACAAGCACTGAGAAGGATGTGGAACTGGCATTTTCACTCACTGCTGATGCAATCAATGCAAAACGGCACAGCCACTTTGGAAAGTAGTTTGGCAGTTTCTTACAGAGTTAAGCTTATATTTGCCATACAACCGAGCCACCATACTTCTAAGTATGTATTCCCCCAAATTGAAAACTTGTGCTCATGCAAAAGCCTACAAGTAAATGTTTACATTACTATATTCACATATACCAAAAACTGGAAATAACTGAAATGTCCCTCAACTAATGAAGAGATAAACAATTGTGTTATATATATACAATGGAATAGTAAATTAAGCAATAAAAAGGAATGCATTCATGATATGTGAAACAACCTTGAAGAATCTCAAATGCTTTATGCTAAGTTAAAGAAGTCAAACTCAAAAAAAAGTTTCATAATGTATAATTTCATTTATATGACATTCCGGAAAAGACAAAACTACAGGCAAGAAATAGGTCAGTGGTGTCAGAGGATAGGAATGGGAGAAGTTAACTACAAAGGGCAACATGAGAGAATCGGTTGGGGTAATGGAAGCAAGTTCTGTATCTTGACTGAGATAGTAGAGAACTTTACTAAATTGAAGTAAATTTTATGTCAACCAAAAACTATGAGAGGAAAGAAACACAAGTGTCCAATCTCATAGAAAAGTGGATATTTGTAAAATTAACATTAAAGATGGCAGGGTGCAGGGGCGCACGCCTGTAATCCCAGCACTATGAAAGGCCAAGGTGGGAGGATCACTTTAGGTCAGGAGTTCAAGACCAGCCTGGCCAACACAGTGAAACTCCACCTCTACCATCTCTACAAAAAAATAAAAAACTTAGCTGGGCATGGTTGCTTGCACCTGTAGTCCTAGCTACTTGGGAAGGAGAGGCAGGAGGATTGATTGCTTGAGCCCAGGAGTTCAAGGTTACAGTGAGGTATGATTGCACCACCAAACTCCAGCCTGGGTGATAGAGCAAGACCTTTCTCAAAAGAATAAAAAGCAGGCTGGGCCTGGGTGTGGTGGCTCACGCCTATAATCCTAGCACTCGGAGGCCAAGGTGGAAGGATCACTTGAGCTCAGGAGTTCAAGACCAGCCTGAAGAGGAGCAAGACCCCGTCTCGACTAAAAATAGAAAAAATCAGCCAGGCATGGTGGCAAATGCCCATAGTTCCAGCTACTCGGGAGGCTGAGGCAGGAGGATTCCCTTGAGCCCAGGAGTCTGAGGTTGCTGTGAGCTAGGCTGACGCCACAGCACTCTAGCCCAGGCAACAGAGTGAGACTCTGTCTCAAAAAAGAAAGAGATGAGTTTTGTTCAAGAAAAAAACTTCAAAAAAAGTTGAGAATCCCTGTCTCAAGTAACTTCAAAAAATAACATATTTTTATAGGATATAAAAATAATAAATTCTTAAACTTAATGGTTTCAAAGGAAAGTAGTCAACTAGAGTTATGCTTTTTCATGAATCTCTTTCTAGTAACTTCCCATGTTTAGTACCTTTAAATACCTGTTCACAAAATGTTTTTTTCCCTCTGAAACATGGGTAATTCACAATGAAATTTTAAAAAAATTAGTACATTTAAAGTCTGAGGCCTATCTAAAGATTAGAAAATAGAATTAAGGCTGGGCATGGTGCCTGGCTCACACCTGTAATCACAGCACTTTGGGAGGCCAAGGCAGGAGGATCACTTGAGGCCAGGAATTCGAGTTCAGACTTCTACTCTACAAAAAATTAAAAAAACAACAACAACAAAAAAAAAACTAGCCAGGAGTGGTGGTGCACTCCTGCAGTCCCAGCTATATTAGAGGCTGAGCCAGGAGGATCGCCTCAGCCAGGAAGCTGGAGGCTGTAGTGAACTGTGATAGCACCACTGCACTCCAGTCTGGGTGACAGAGACCCTGTCTCAAAAAAAAAAAAAAAAAAAAGAAACAGAATTAAGAAAACAAGTTGTATACACTCACTTCGTGTGTTGGAACAACAGATACTAAACTTGTTTTCAGTTCCTCTTTATCAAAAGCATCTCCTCTTGTTCTACTTACTCTCACTTGATAATGTCAACCACTTTCGGTGCCTCAAAGATCATCTCTAAGGCCGGGCGCCATGGCTCACGCCTGTAATCCTAGCTCTCTGGGAGGCCAAGGCGGGCAGACTGTTTGAGCTCAGGAGTTCGAAACCAGCCTGAGCAAGAGCGAGACCCCGTCTCTACTAAAAATACAAAGAAATTGGCTGGACAACTAAAAATATATAGAAAAAATTAGCCGGGTGTGGTAGCACATGCCTGTAGTCCCAGCTACTTGGGAGGCTGAGGCAGGAGGATCGCTTGAGCCCAGGAGTTTGAGGTTGCTGTGAGCTAGGATGACGCCACGGCACTCTAGCCCGGGCAACACAGTGAGACTCTGTCTCAAAAAAAAAAAAAAAAAAAAAAAAGATCATCCCTAAGCAATTAAATCACTCCAGTCTTCTATACTATTTCTGCACCTTGTGCATATTTCAATCACACATGTATCAACTGGTATTGCATGTATTATTTGCTCACAGTTTTATTATACTGACTTCTGTTGGTTCATAACACTCCATGAGGGTAGGGACTAGATAGATTTCCACATAGAGCCTGGTTAAGCATTATCATTAAATAAGTTTATGACAGACTACAAAATCTACATCTCTAACCCATCCAGCATTCTTAGCTGCCTGATCTCATCTTCATTAATATATCCCCAAATGAAATAAAACTGTAATTCCTTCCCCTAAGACTCACCGGAAGAGAGGCAGTTAAGTTTACAAATGCTATCTTTTAATCTAGTATTACATTAATTCTCTTCTCTCCTTTATTATTTGCACTTTCCTTCTTCAAAAGTGCAAACAAGTGCAAATAAAGACCTTCCTTCTTCAGGTCTTTAACCTCAGACTGTTAAAAGAGCCTCTAACTCATCAATCATGAAACCATTGTGCTAAGTGAAACAAACCAGTCAAAAAGACCACATATGATATGATTCCATTCATAAAAAGTCCAGGATATGAAAATCTATAGAAACAGAAATTAGATTAGCAGTTGCTTAGACTTGGGGGCAGATGGGATAGGGAAACGGGCAGGGAGTGATTGCTAAATAGAGCATTTCTTTTCGAGGTGATAAAAATGTTGGAAAACTGTGGTGATGGTTGTGCATCTATGAATATACTAAAAACCATTAAATTATACACATTAAATGGGCAACCTGTGGCATGTGAATTATATCTCAATAAAGCTGTTTTTAAAAAATAACCAGGTATATAACAAAAATTTCAGACTTTTTTTTAAAGGTTCTGTGAACTAATCCACTGAAAAAAGTGCTTAAAAGTCAAGGACTTTAAGTATAGGGTCATATCATTTAAGTAAAAAAAACAGTATTCATAAATAATTTAAAGCCTTACCTCTCAGGTAACATAAAAGAACAAGCTTTGGCCAGATTCTTTCCCTTCTCATTCCCTTCCCTGCCCCCAGCCCAGACCACTTCCTTGTTTGATAGTCACAATAGAAACATACAGTCGGGGTTTGAAATACGTTTTATTTACTGAATATAGCTTTATATGACTGCTATTAATTTTGAAAGGAAAAGAGTTGAATGTTGAGATAAAAATGTATACACACAAGAAGAAAAATGTTCAATATCACTGATCATCAGGGAAATGCAAATCAAAACCACAATGAGATACCATCTCATGCAAGTTAGAATGGCTATTATCAAGAAGACAAAAAATAACAAATGCTGGCAAAGATGTGGAAAAAGTGGAACTCTTACATGCTGTTGATGGGAATGGAATTAACGCAGAAATTATAGAAAACAGTATGGAGGTTCCTCAAAAAACTAAAAATAGAACTACCATATGATCCAGCAATTCCACTATTGGGTACATATCCAAAGGGAATCAGGATACTTAAGATATCTGCACTTCCACGTTTATTGCAGCAATATTCACAATAGCCAAGATATGGAATTAACTAAGTGTCCCTCAACAGTTGAATGGATAAAGAAAATGTGGTATACATACACAATGGAATACTATTCAGCCATAAAAAAAGAATGAAATCCTGTCATTAGTGGCAACATGGCTGAGCTGGGAGGACATTATGTTAAGTGAAATATGCCAGGCACAGAAAGACAAATCTTACATGTTCTCACTCATATACTGAAGCTTAAAAAATTGATCTAATATTAGTAGAGAGTAGAATAGTGATTACCAGAGGCTGGGAAGGGTCGGGGGAGGTGAGTGGATACAAAATTAAAGGTAGATAGGAGAAATAAGTTCTAGTGTTCTGGAACACCTTAGGGTGACTATAATTAACAACAATTTATTTTATATTTTCAAATAGTTAGATAAGCAGACTTTGAATGCCCCCAACACAAAGAAATGATAAATGTTTGAGGTGATGGATAAGCTAATTACCCTGATTTGATCATTACACATTGTAAACATGTATGGAAATATCACACTGTACCTCATAAATATGTACATGTGATAAAAAAAAGCAAAAAAAGTTAGACATAAGCATGCAGGTATACTAATGCCTAGGCATTTCAAGCTTAACAATTATGCCACTGAAACATTTATAATTTGATTTTCACTTAGATATATTTTAATGGATCCCCCCCCAATAAATTGCCCCCCACACAGAAAAAGTTTCTATGTGAATAATAAAATAAACTCTGGCTTACTTTTGAAATTAAACATTCATTTGTATGTCTTCTTTCAATTTATAGTTTAGGTAATAACTATTTTTCTAGATAATAACTATTTAAGACAGGTGACCTACAACAGAATCACCTAGGGCTTGCAGCTCAGTGTTGTCTATGGACCACAAGCACTGTCCTCAGGAGAGCTTGTTAAAAATGCAGAATATTGGCTGGGCGCAGTAGTTCATGCCTGTAATCCTAGCATTCCTGGAGGCTGAGATTAGAGGACTGCTTGAGCCCAGGAGTTCAAAACCAGCCTGGGCAAGGATGAGACCCTGTCTCTACAAAAAATAAAAAAAAAAATTAGCTGGGTATGGTGGTGTACCCCTGTAGTCCCACCTACTCAGGAGGCTGAGGCAAGAGGATTGTTTGAGCCCAGGAGTTTGAGATTGCAGTGAACTATGATGATGCCACTGTACTCTAGGCCAGGTGGCAGACGGAGACCCTGTCTCAAGAAAAATTAATAAATAAAAAATAAGCACGTAGATTCCAGTGACACACAGGCATCTGCATTTTAAAGATGAATACTGCCGATTCTCCTGCACACTAAAGTTTCAGAAGCACTGTTTAAAGGAAAAGTAGAGTACTGAAAGAGCATTTTTTTAGAGTTTTGGTATACTAGAAAATACTCTTATATACCCTTCCCCAGTTTGAAAAGAAAAAACATTTTGAATTTACAAATCTCACAGCCATACCACCTTCTTAAAATTAATAACCAGAATGACTGCATGAAATAAGGGGTTTAGAAGAACAACCAAAAACAACTGTATTTACATCTTTCACAGTACATTAACCAAGATAAATTTAAAGTACTCATAATAACCTTTTACTGTAAAAAGGTCAAACACCATATTTTATTAAAAGTTCCATCCACATGGAAAATACAGATTATAGCTCCTTTTACTCAACTCTAGATGACCTGGATTAAACAGAATGCTTAGTGTTCACAGCATTCTAGTTCACACTAGGGTCAATCAAGTTTGCTCCGATTCTTGCTGGCAGAAAACCTGTTACCCCCAAAGGGAATACAGGTCTTAGGATCCTGCAGACACTAACTTTCAACACGTTATGGTACAGTACGTATAAAGGGATAAAAGGATAGTAACCTCCCGAAAATATACTGAAAAATAATTTTTACTACTTTTGAGGACGTGCTTATTTTGACAATCCAACAAACATTTACTAAACGCAGATGTTAAAGATTTTGTGAGAAACACAAATATGATCAAAACACTAGCCCCAGGAAGCCTATAACCTGAGGGGTGGTGAGGTTTGGCTGGGACGCTGTACGTGCAATTAGTAGAATATGGTCAGTGTGCTGAAAATGGTACCCAAAGTTCCCAGTTTCAGGTAACTGAATTTCAGATAATGGATATTTTACAGTAATTTCTAATTGATTTGGTGCAGAGTTGAACAAGCTACGAAAGCTTATTAAAAAGTACTTTATAAGGAAGTACAGCCTGAGGTAAACAAACCTCTGGGAAACTTGCTACATTTTTAATACACCTAAACACACTTGAAATTAGAGTATGAGGTGTGTGTGCTCTCATCAAATGCAAAGCAATTCAAATATGAACTGGATATAGGAGGACCCAATAAAGTTATGTTCATAGAGGGTGTTTCCTTTGACAAAAACAGGAACACTCAGCTTCAGAGATCGCTGACCATGCAAGAAAAGAGGAAAAAGGAGAGATCTGCTTCTATTTCTACCCTGGTAACTAACTTAGACACACAGACACACACACACACACACACACACACACACACACACACAAGCAGTTTCCTGGACTACTCCCTACTTCGACTTTGTATTTCAGAAACACTATGACCCCTAAAAAGTCTAGGAACGAAAGACAGTCCAACCAGGCAAATGTATTTAGCTACTTAACAGTTCAAAACAGAAGCACCTCCCTCAAGAGGAACTAGCCGTCGGCGACGGGCCATGACCGGGAAAAGTGCACTCACGGCTCCGTGCAGACGGTCTCCTCACCCCAGCCGCTCAGCGCTCACTTCACCGCTCTCCCCTTTCAGGGGCACACCCTCCCACGGGAAGGGGAAAGCAAGTACCTCCCCAGAGGAGCCACGAAGCCCCAGGGGAGGGCGGTGGAGGTTTACCGCGATCCAAGGCAAGATCTTCCCTAGACTGGAAGAAGAGGTGCAGCACAAACGGAGGAAGGCCAGCTAAGCAGGGAAAGGGCGCTGCGATGCTCCGTCTGGTCCCGGCCCCTCAGAGAATTAGGTCGGCCCCCCCCGCCCCGGGCCCGCAGGCTGTTCTCTTCAGGAGGCCTTGCCGCCCAGGCCAAGCCCTAACCCACTGACAGGCACCCGAGGTGCGTCCCGCGTCACAGGTGTCACTCCGAGCAGGTCCTTGCAAACCCGGGGGGTGGGGAGGGGACGAGTCGGGGCAGGGGAAAGGCACCTAAAGATGAGACGCGCGGCAGCGGCGCAGCGCAGTACCCACAGCGACGCGGTCTCACCTCTAGGGTGGAGACAGTGCTGGTGAATAGGTCCTCTCCGTCCTCCAGCTCCTCAAAGTCGGTGGGCTTCCCGTCCCCCAGCGGAGGAGGCTCCCTCTCGGCCGCCATCTTCGCTCGCCCTGACGATTGCGCGAGCTGGGCTTCGCGGACCTGTCACGTGAGCACGCACGGCTGGGCTGGCGCGCGGACCCTCCGACGCCCCGCCTCCCCGGCCAGCCCCCGAGGCCCCGCCCACCGTCCTCGGTCCCGCCCCCGGCCTCGTGATCGCCCCTCCTCTCATCTCCACGTCTGGGGCCCCGCCTCCTTTTGACCGCCGCCTGCGTGACCTGACGTGTGGAAGAATCTTGGACGTTTATTACCACGTCAACTTCTTAGCAGGACTAGGTCAAATATTTACGTTGGCTCTGCCAGTTTTAAAATCTTCTTTAGGAAGTGGAAGTAGCTTGGGGACCAGTCTTTGGCCTTGATTACACACACACTGAGGGCAAGATTGAATATTGATGAAAGAGACACATACCCTTTCTTCTAGAACAGTCCAATAGAACTTTCTGACATGACCGAAATGTACTGTCCTGTCCAATGCAGTAGCCTCTGGCCACCTGTGACTGGTGAGCACTTGAAATGTGACTAGTGTGAGGAACAGAATGTTTAATTGTATTTAATGTTAATTAGTTTAAATCTCAATGGCCACATGTGGCCAGTGGCTACCTATTAGGCATTGCAACTCTAGATAACAAAAGGACCCTAATAATTTGTTGTCTGTGGTTTACTCCAATTCCATCATGAGCCACACAATTTTTTCCTCAATAAAGGGTCAAAAAGGCTGGAAAGATGGCAGGAAAATCAATGGTTGGTAAGAGCACCGTACTCACATTCCCTGGCCTGCACTCCACCACCTATGGACAGTCTGGAGGCTGTCATGGGTCAGAAACTTCAACCTCTTAAAGCTCACAACCTGGCTTGAGGTGATTCTTCCCTATATCCTTAATTTTTACCTGTGCCTTTGTTTATTGCTCACTACATCTGTCTTGTGCTATGGTCATTTATATTCCCAGCTTATCTTTTAGTGCATATCTGATTTAGTTGAAATATAGGTGCTGCTGCTTATAACAGAGACCCATGTTAAAAGTGGCTTGGAAAATGGGCAAGTTTAATGGTGCCTAATGTAGGACCAGGGCTGGTATGAAGGAAGAGTCCGTGAGATCATCCAGGGGTACAGGCTCCTTCTGTTCTGCCCTCCCTGAGATGTAATCTCTTCCCCATGGTTCAACTTGGCTCACACCCCTAATTACACCACATTCCACCTGGCAGAAAAGGAGTAAAAAGGAAACAGGATGATATTGCCTTTCTTTTTAAGGGCACATTCCAGAAGTTACACATATCCCTTCTGTTCATATCCTCTTGACCAGCTTATTAGTTACTTTGCCATCTCTAGCTATAAGAGAGACTAGGAAATGCAGTTATTATTTCCTCCCTAAAAATTCAGGATTAATTTACCCTAGAAGAATGTAGGCATTCTTTTTTGTTTGTTTGTTTGTTTTGAGACAGAGTCTCACTCTTTTGCCCGGGCTAGAGTGAGTGCCGTGGTGTCATCCTAGCTCAAAGCAACCTCAAACTCCTGGGCTCAAGCGATCCTTCTGCCTCAGCCTCCCGAGTAGCTGGAACTACAGGCATGTGCCACCATGCCCGGCTAATTTTTTCTATATATTTTTAGTTGTCTGATTAATTTCTTTCTATTTTTAGTAGAGACAGGGTCTCGCTCTTGCTCAGGCTGGTTTTGAACTCCTGAGCTCAAACAATCCACCCGCCTCAGCCTCCCAGAGTGCTAGGATTACAGGCATGAGCCACCGCGCCCGGCCTAGAACGTAGGCATTCTTAAACTGGATTTCCTTCTGGGTAACCATCCCTCTCCCAACCTCAGCTGTGAGTTTTCTCCAACTCATCAACAGAGGGCACAGCCTAGGCTTAAACCAAGTAACATTGACTCCTTTAGTCCCAGTGATTGGTAGGAGGTCAGAATCAGCTGCATTTTCCCTAAATTCTCAACAGCTCTGGCTGTCTTTCTTTTCTTATTCAGCCTAAATTCTGCGAGCGAGGACTGCAAGAATTGTCTTATTATTTTTGTCAGCTCTCCCGTCTTCCTGGGTTTCTTTTTTTTCTGTTTTTATTTTATTTAAAATCTCAAATTCAGCCACAGCTTCTCTAATCTTATATCCATATTGCTAAAAGCATTTGAAAAATAAAGCCCAACCCCAGATTGAAGATCGTATACAACTGTGATCTCAAATCTCAACTACACACTGTCTAGATACCATCATTTGTTTCCTTTCTAACTTCTTGAACTCTTCTTCCCAGAAGAGGTTCTAAAAATTCATTCTGTCTCCTACTACCTTTTTCTTCTCATTTTCATCAAATGATTTAGCCTCCTTGTCCAATGATAAAATAAAATCCACCGAGTAAATCCTTCAACTTTCAGGTATGACTGAAATTCTCTTCTTTTTGTCTCCAATCAGTTGCTGTGTACATTTTTATAACACCTATCATATACTGTGATACTGTGATCATGGTCACTTTTCTATCATCCCTAATGAACTAGACGATCATTGATCTCAGGTACCATTTCTTATTTGACTTTGGATCAGGAATAGCCCTGTATTAGTTATCTATAGCTGTAAAACAAATCACACAAAAACTTAGCAGCATAAAACCATAAATATTTATCTTATGGTTTCTGTGAATCAAGAATCCAGTTGCGGCCGGGCGTGGTGGCTCACGCCTGTAATCCTAGCACTCTGGAAGACAGAGGTGGGTGGATCCTTTGAGCTCAGGAGTTCAAGACCAGCCTGAGCAAGAGCGAGACCCCGTCTCTAAGCCAAAAATAGAAAGAAATTAATCAGACAGCTAAAAAAATATACAGAAAAAAAAAATTAGCTGCGCATGGCGGCGCGTGCCTGTAGTCCCAGCTACTTGGGAGGCTGAGGCAGGAGGATCACTTGAGCCCAGGAGTCTGAGGTTGCTGTGAGCTAGGCTGACGCCACGGCAGTCACTCTAGCCAGGGCAACAGAGTGAGACTCTGTCTCAAAAAAAAAAAAAAAGAATCCAGTTGCAACTTAGCTGGGTGCCTCTGATCCAGAGTCTCGCACAAGGCTGCAATCAAGGTATCAATTAGGGCTGCAATCATCTCGAGACTTAGCTGCAGAGGACCTGCTTCCAAACTCACCCATGTGGCTGGTGGCAGGACTCAAGTTCTTGCTGACTATAGGCTGGAGACCTGAGTTCCTTGCCACACAGGCCTCACCATAAGGCTGCTCACACAACATGTCCCAGAGCAAAGACTTTTTGAGAAAGACAGAAAGAGACAGCTCCAAGAGAAGACAAGAGAGAGTAAGAAAGAAGCCAGAGTCTTTTTGTAACCTAATCTCAGAAGTAACGTCTCATCACGTATGCTGTATTCTATTCATTGGATGCCCACACTCAAAGGGAGGGGTAAAACAAAGGTATGAATAATAGGAGGCAGGGTTCTTGGGGGACATTTTAGAAGTTGCCACAAGGCCCCATAGTGTTTAGCACTCAGTAAAATAGACACCCTATTACTACCCTCAGTGAATGAGTGAATGAATGAATGAAGCTCAGAAGAGAGGCTAAGTGTAAGATAAAGATTTGGAAGTTGAAGCCACTGGTACGTGAGGGGGGTCAGGTAGTCTGGGAAGTACAACCCTGAGGATCATTCAAGAAGCAGGGAAAGGAGGAGGTGCCATAAAGAATCCTAAAACACAGCAGTCAGAGAGATAGGAAGCAATCTACAAGAGAAGGCTATAAAGAAAGCAAAAAGACAAAGAAAAAAGCATTTGCAGTATCAAATGCCTTGGGTAGATTAATAAGATAACATCTGAAAAGGGTAGATTGCTAATAGCTACAAAAAATGGATATGGCAAGTTGTGTTGGTTAATTTTATGTATCTACTTGGCTAGGCCATGGTGCCCAGATGTTTGGTCAAACATTATTCTGGAGGTTTCTGTGAAGATTTTTTTGGATAATATTAACACTGAAATTGGTAAACTTTAAGTAAACCAGATTACCCTCCCTAATGTGATGGGTGTCATCTAATTAATTAAAGGCCATAATAGAACAAAGATCGACCTCTTTTGAGCAAGAAAAAATTTTATCAGCAAGCTGGGTATGGTGGCTCACACCTGCAATCCTAACACTTTGGGAAGCAGGATGGCTTGAGCCTAGGAGTTTGAGACCAGCCGGTGCAAGAGCTAGACTCCGTCTCTACAAAAAATAGATATTCTGTTGGTTCTGCTTCTCTGGAGAACCCTAACAAATACACAAATATAGATTATCTTTTCAAGGCATAAAATGAAAAAAAAAATGACAAATAGGTAAATAACTTGCCGAAGACACAGGTTTTGTGTGTGTTTTATCTTAATGGGAGAGGTTTGAACATGTTTATATATAAGGGAAAGAGGTCAAAAGAGAGCAAGAGGTTGAAAATACTATATAGAGAGAAGTAATCAAAGGGATGAGATCTGAAATACAGGAATGGGATAAAGAGCAAGTAGAGGAATTTGCTTTAAAAAAGAGACGGAACAGCTACTCTAGAGGCTGAGGTAGGAGGATTGTTTGAGGCCAGGAGTTCAAGACCCACCTCAGCAGGCAGCATAACAAAACCTCGTTTCTTAAAAAAAAAAAGAGAGAGAGAGAGAGAGAGAAGGGATACATCTTCCTCTGAGAGTACAGAGATGAGAGTGAGAGTCTGTGTTAGTTGGCTATCATTACATGACAAACCATTCCAAAACTTAGTGGTTGGAAACAATCATTTATTGTTTCTCATGAGTCTGCAAGTTAGCTAGACAGTTCTGCTGGACCAGATTTGGCAGATCTTGTCTTAGGCTTGTTCATGCACTGTGGTCAGCTGACGGATTGGCGGGGTGCTGGTCTTAGCTAGGACAATTCATCTCTGCTCCATGTGCTCTTATCTTCCAGCAGGCCAGCGTGGGCTTCTGTGCAAGGCCCTGGCAGGCTTCCAAATAGAAGGTGGAGACATACAAGTACTTCTTCAAGCCTCCACAAAAGGAAGTTACATGGCCAAGCCCAGGGTCAGAATGGGAAGAGGCTACAAAATTTCAGGGCAGACGGAATGGAAAAGGGAGGACATTAATGCAATCAGTTTACCCCAAGTGGATGTATTTATAGACTTGTTTGTAAATATTGTAAATATAGGGGCAAGAAAATGGAAAAAGTCAACACTTAAGAAAAATATTTTTTTTGAGTGAAGAAAATTTAATTGCTAAGAGAAAAGAGGCCAGCACAGCATAAGTGGCCTGAGGAAGTTGAAGAATATTTTCAGTGATTGGGTGTAGAATTAGAACATTCACCAGGGATATATAAGGGATTGACAAGTAGTACTGAAAGCCTAAATGAGATGTAGACTATGTTTCCGATAGAAATAGTGCCCGCATTTGTGTGATTTTCTCCAATAGCCTAGCAATGTTGGTGCAGGAATGGAGGTGGATGATTGGGTTGATTCAAGGTCAGGCTTTTTTAGGATGATCTTGGTGGAGGGAGAGGGGGGCAAAGATTTTGAAGCTTCTCAATAGGGAGGAGTGGCCAGAAATATGTGGCTTCCAATAACAAGGAGTGATAGCAGGTGGCATCATCTCAAAGAAGGACTTTTTTCAAGGGTGTTAAAAAGCGATGGCATAAAATGATATTTAGAACCCAACATGAGCTGTATTTTGGGGGGAAAGTGACATATTACTCAAGGCATGAAGGTTGAGGGAACTTTCTGGGAAGAACCAGATAATGTAAGAACATTTGTTTGTATGAAAATTGGGGCTCCGGAAGGCAGAGTGAAAAGGATGAAGAGGGAATTCAGCTACGGATGGAAGAATATGTAGGAGGTGAGCGGAACAGGTGGGGAACACCTGGGAGGTACATTAGCTCCTGGTGAATGAGGTGAGACATAGGGCAGCAGCTTTGAACACATAAGAATTCATTATGACCTTCTTTGCAATTATATTGAGAAAAATAATCATTTGGTTGCTAAAATAAATATGATTGTTTATCATTAAGTGAAAATGTTTAAGCTCCTTATTGGGAGATATTAAAGGGTTTCATATTTGTTAAAAAAGAAAGGAAGGGGCTGGGTGCAATGGCTCACACCTGTAATCCTAGCACTCTGGGAGGCCAAGGCAGGAGGATTGCCTGAGGTCAGGAGTTCGAGACCAGCCTGAGCAATATGGAGACTTCCGTCTCCACTAAAAATAGAAAAAATTAGCTGGGCATGGTGGCACATGCCTGTAGTCCCAGCTACTTGGGACATTGAGGCAGGAGGATCACTTGAGCCCAGGAGTTGAAGGTTGCTGTGAGCTGGGCCAATGCCATGGTACTCTAGCCTGGGTAAACAGAGTGAGATTGTGTCTCAAAAAAAAAAAGGAAGGGAGGAAAGAGAAGGAAGAAATGAAGGGAGGAAAGAACAAAGGGATGTATGGAGGCTGGGAGGAAGGGGGGGCAGAAAGTCAAGCATAGCGTTTTTTTTCAGAAGCTGTAAATGCAAACAAGTAAACTATGATTTCTATAAAAGTGTCAGCCAACCCTTAATCAGTGACATTACTAATAGCTGTGAAGTGCTTATACAATCGACCCTTGAATAGCACAGGTTTTAACTTTTTTCATCCACTTACTTATAGGCAGATTTTCTTTGGCCTCTGTCACCCCTGAGACACCAAGACCAACCCCTCCTTATCCTCATCCTCCTCAGCCTACTCAGTGTGAAGACAATGATGAGGATAAAGACCTTTATGATGATCTACTTCCACTTAATAAATGGTAAATACATTTGCTCTTCCTTATGATGTTCCTAATAACATTTTCTCTTCTCTAGCTTGATTATAAGAACACAGTATGTAATACATATATCATACGAACTCTGTGTTAATCAACTATTTATGCTATCAGTAAGACTTCTACTCAACAGTAGGCTATTAGTCAAGTTTTTGGGAAGTCAAAATTAATATGCCAATTTTTGACTGCAGGGGGGTAAGTACCCCTAACCCCTTGCATTGTTCAAAGATCGGCTCTGTAGTGTGACCCCTATGTCTCAGTCCCTGTATGGAAGCAGAGTCCTACAAACTAAAACATCCTTTCATAACTATTTCTTCACTTGTATTTCTTGAACACCGTAAAGGGGGACATGCAGTTCATAGGAAGACTTGAAAAAAACAAACAAGAAAACCCTTATCTTTGCCCCTCCATTAAAAACAAAAAAACCTTATACTGTAAACTGCCCCATGCCTCTCTCGCCCCCAGATGCCCCAGAAACAAAAACTTCGCCCTACATCTCTGAGCTATGTTTTCCTACTGCCTCCCTGCTCCCCACTCCCTGGCCAGAAGTGTCCTGAGTTCCACCACTACAGCCACGGCTGGCTTCATGGGCATAAGACCTGTGCGGCCACCAGGACCACACTCAGAAGCACTCCATGCTTGCTTTAATGCTCCACTGTCGCCGTCTTGAAATTCTTAATAATTTTGAACACATTTTCACTTACTGGGGCCTGCAAATTATGGAGCCGTTCCTGGTCATGCCAGTTATGACAGCACGAAAGGACAGCTGAAGGACTGGGTGACTCATTGCCCCAGGGCAGGGAAAGACTCCAGCCGATGTTCTACTCTCTTTGCTTTTCCTAAGAGAATTGACAAGGTGACCCTGGTCTACTTCACCCGTAGTTCTCGCCTCTCTACTTCTGGGAGGAGCAGGAGTGAAGGTTGTAGGATTTACCTCTGAATAATGTTTGTCCCATCACTCATCCTTTTGAGGACAATAAGTCAAGGTCACACATACATTATTACATGTATGTGCATATGCTTAACTTTACAAGAACTAGCTCATATAAAGAAAAGCTTAAAGTAATTTTTCTATAGAGTAAAATATTAACAACAAATAAGGAAAAGAATATTTGATACTTCTGAGAGATACATTTTGTGAATACAGAATTCTAGGGACAGAGTTATTTACCTGAGTGAACTAAAATGGGAATGCAAACTATTAAACATTGAGAAAAGACCCGAGGAAATAAGAGACAGTGTTTCGGGTCAGATAAAGAAACTGAACTAAAAACAAAACAAAATAAAACAAACTACAAAACAGCTTACTGCAACCTTTTTTTTTTTCAGTTCTAGTCATGAACCCTGTCTCCTACATCAGACACTTTCTTGTTCCAATGAAAGATTGTGTCTTTCTGTCCTTCATCACCCTTGACGTGGTACCTTATACATTGTAGCCCTCAATCGATATTTGTTGTTTGATTGAAAATAGTAAATCTAAAAAAGAAACAGAGCCAATTCTTCTAGATCAAAGGAAGCATGAGGGCTTGACACAGATGGGTTTTGTTCAGCCCAGACTAGTTTTTTATATTTTAATCAACTAGCAACATTTAAGAATCAGGAAATCTCACATAAAAATCTAGATTTCTGGCTTCTCTTTAAAAAATTGAAAGACCTGGCTACATATGGCCTAGACCTCTGTGAGCAACCCAATCTACCCTGTTGTCCATCCAACACAAATGCATTTTCCTTTCCTATGGCAGAGACTGGGTCCCCCAAATCCAGCCCTACCCTATTCTTTCTTAATAATAAACACCCAGGTTTCAGCAGGCATCATGGCAACCCAGAATAAGAATTTCTCTTCCCTTACAGCTAGGGGTGGCCATGTAAATAAGTTCTGCCCTGCCTATTTAATGCAAACAAAGTTGTATGTGCAATGTCTTGGAAATGTATTTAAAAGGGGGAGGCCTGCCCTTCCCCCAATTTCTCCTTCTGCAGGCTGAAATTCAGATGTAACTTCTGGAACTCCAGCAGCCATTTTGGACCATGAAGTACACTTGGGACTTGTATAGCAATAAAGTAGGGGGACCTGCATCCCTGCCTCTGAGATTCTTCTCTATCAGCCCAGCGATGTCTATTTCAGGCTTTTATATAACACTAAAACAAACTTCCATCTTGATTAAGCCACCATTGTTTGGAGATTTTTGTCACATATAGCCAAATCTAATGCTACATAATACAATTATAAATCATCTTTGAGAAACCGAATACTTTTTCTTTATCATGTCTACCATTATTAACATTTAAAATGTAAATATGATGGAAAATAATAGTCTTTGGAAAGAAGGATGTACAGTAGATCCCATAGTTTGGAATTGGTAGTTGTACATTTGATGAGGCATGTCTGACCTCCTTCCTCTTGGCAGGCAATTTAGTTTTAGGATATTCCTTTGGCCACAATGGGGTCCATTTAGTCAGCTGGTGGGAGGTGAGTCTTAAAATTTTATTTTAGTTCACATAGGTGAGGCTGAAATGCTAATTTGAGTGTGATGTCATGATTCTCAAAGTCAGCGAACCTTACATTGTATTCTCCAATTAATAGGTATGTAACAGCTGCCTGTTCTTCAAATGATTCACATATGTCATCCTACTCATCATTGACCTTTGCTAACTGGGGAAAATGTTCATCTGAAATACCTTTTTGAAGAAGAAGTGTTTTGAAAGAAGATAGCTGTCTTCAAAATGTTTGGATTTTTTGCCACATATCATATATAGACTTAGTTTTACCTTGCAAAAAAATATTCAAGTCATTTTTGATTTGATATGATATCACACAGAAATGCTGCATTCCTATGGAAATCGTCTTTCAATAATTCACATTGCTGACTCTGTTCTTCATAAAATTTAATTATCTGTTCTCATAGATAAAAATTTGGCTAACATTTGTCCCTGTGATAGCCAATGCACTTTAGAATGGTACTGCAATCCACACTGAATACCTCATGATTCAACTTTAGCATCTTACAAAACTGACAATGCTGGGCTGCATTTGCAGGAATATTGTTAATAATATTTATAACTTGTTGCAAGGTGTCATTTAAAATAGCTGTAGCACAGAGATTTTGCCGATGCAAGATACAATGAAACAAAATGAGAGCATCTGGATCCGTTAATACTTTGTATATCCATGCAATAAACCCTTCATGTTTTCCTGTTATGGAAGATGCACTCGCTAAATTTACCAAATGCAGTACAACTTGTAAGGCTTTTGGATGGGCGGCGGCAGAGCAAGAAAGACTAGCAGAGTGTAAAGTGCAAGCGGGAGGCTTTGTTGGGGGAGGAGGAAAGAGAGGGCTCCCAGGCGAGGTTCACTGGTCCCGAGAGAGGGGGCCAGAGAAGTCGCACACCGGAAGTGTTGAGTGGACTTACAAAGGTTTTAGAGTTGGGGTATGGGGGTTTTTCTTTGGCGTGAACTTTTGGCTTGCACGAAGTGGAGAGTTCTTTGTTACAGTCTAGGGCTGGACTCATGGGCTTCTCCTTTTCTCTAGGGAGGGCAGGGGTGCCCGCCACCAGCCTTATACAACTTCACAACGTTGATCTTGAAAGTTGTTGAAGATATCTATTCCCTGTGTTCTGTTTGCAAGAGTGCCCAAAGTGAGTGACTCTTCCTAGCAAAGAAAATTTCCTGTTATGACCCCAATGAAATACAAAACCTGTGCCAAGTTAGTAGTATGAGTTGATTCATCCAAAGCAATTGAATAATATGTATTTTCCTGTTGAGGTATTGCATGAAGTTGTTCTGTTCAGTTGAAGGCTAATTCATGCTGCCAATCAGTCATGGTTCTCTTTGAAAGAGGCAGTTGTTTGTAGTTCGAAACATTATCAGGGGCTGGGCACGGTGGCTGATACCTAAATCCTAGCACTCTGGGAGGCCGAGGTGGGAGGAGACCAGCCTGAGCAAGAGTGAGACCCTGTCTCTACTAAAAATAGAAAAAACTGGTCAGGCATGGTGGCACACACATGTAGTCCCAGCTACTCGGGAGGCTGAAGCAGGAGGATTGCTTGAGCCCAGGAGTTTGAGGTTGCTGTGAGCTAGGCGGATGCCATGGCACTCTAGCCCGGGCAACAGAGTGAGACTCTGTCTCAAAAAGAAAAAAAAAGAAAGAAAGAAACATTATCAGGGTCTAAGCATCTTACAACTTGGACAATGCATTCTTTCATAATTTCTACATCACTGAATGGCTTCCCTTTTACCCCCCGAGTATATAAACTAATTTATAATTTGCTTTAGTGGCATTATTTCCAGGTCTTATTGCTGCTCGAAAGAACTGTCTTTGCTTTGCTTTTCATCTTTTAATTTCTGCAGTACAATCCTTTGTGCCTCTCCCTCTAATTTAAAATATTTGTGGTCCTTCTGAGTGCTATAATGCTGATGAACACTGAATTCCTTTAATGTTGATATTGCTACATCACAAAGCAAGCAAATCATCTTATCTTTAGCAGACAAAAGATAATATTGCAAGCCTCAATCCTCATTTAGAAATGTTTTCTTCCTTCAGTTTTCTTGGTCTTCTTTGACATGATGGGCTGTTAAGCAGACAGAATTAAAAAATACTGTCAAGCTGTGCAACTATTCACAAATTCCACTTCAAGCAGAAACACAGTGTACTAGTAATAGTACTAGTAATAGTAGTAATAGTACTATGTACTATTACTCAAAAGCTAATAACAGACTGGCATACTCAACCCCCATAAACTCTCTCCAACCAGCCTCATGCAGTAGTGGCACCAGTCAGGCAGGGGTATGTGTACTTAGAACTAAATTATGAGTGGTCAATTTAGCCCTTATGGCTTACTGATGTTCTAATTGTGCCAGTCAATCTGGGAGGGTTATTTCGTTGAAACTTATTCTATTCTTTGGTATTTTAAATACGTTCATTTTAAAAATAAAATAAAAAATATAAAAGATGAACAAACATGTATTAATAAAAATAAAATGATTTGTTCTGTAAAATTTGGATTCAGTCCAGGGGCACCTGCCTGCCAACATCTACAGCCATACCACCCTAAGCATGCCCAATCTTGTCTGATCTTGGAAACTAAGCAGGGTAGGGCCTGGTTAGTACTTGGATAGGAGACTGCCTTGGAATCCTGGGTGCTGTAGGCTTTTAAAAAGAAGAAAAAAAAAATTTGGATTCAGTCAAAAGGCCGCACTTAAAGGCCCAGAAGGCCACGTGTGGCCTTAAGGCCGCAGGTTTCCCACTCCTGGCCTAAAACTTTAAAAATATCTTTAGTCGGAAGTAAATACAGGGTTTAGAAGAAATAAAGAAGACGGTGTCACTTTAAGGAAGTATGTTAAAAATGATTTTATTAAGCTCTGCATTTCTGCTTATTATTAGGACGATGCATTTCAGATAGGAGTCTCCATCGTCCTTCTTTGCCAGCAAAGTAATAAAACTTCTCTCTCCTTTTCCTCAAAAAAAGAAAAGACTTTATTTTGGCAAATAGAGCATAAATAGAAAAAATTTGCATAAATGGAAAACAAATATTTTACTTAGAGTAAATATGTTATTTACATAAAGCTAGATTGTGACATTTTTGTTCATTATTCATATTGTCCATAGTGAGAACATCTCATTCTTCAGTATACTTTTGTATAAGTCATCATTTTACCAATGAAGAAATAGCCTTTACATATCATTTCCTGGTTGCCCTTCATATTTAAAGGCATATTCTAATTTAATTACGATATAATGTTTAATGAACAAATCACACAAGATAGTGCTAAGATCTGAGAAATCATATTGTAATTGGTAGAGATTATACTAGTAATTTTTTTTGAATTTTAAAAAACTCTATGAAATTGTAATTGTGGTATGTTCTTTTATTATATATATAGTTGTCAGTTTCTTTTTGCGAGAATTTCCTAGGATAATTACTTTGGATTTACCAGGGCCCCTCTAGGTAAATAGCAATTACGATGAGACTTTCTATTATTGATGCTAGACTCTTTCTTAAAGTATTTGAAGCCATACCCTTTAGATATAAAGCAAGCTGATGGGACTTTGATTAAATGCAGCAGTTTAAGTTTAGGTACCAATGTTCTTTTAAAATCTTAGTATGCGATATACTTTAAAAGACTCGGAGAGTCTCTCTTGCCTTTCAGCCCGTCGATGAACGCTTGATTTCCTTTGATGTGACTGGGCAGGGCTGCCGGTGTCCTGCCCTGTCAGTGAGAGGACCACAGCTAGCCCTCCCAGCGGGAGGGAGGGTCCGGTGACCTTCCCTCTGGGACAGCAGAACACAAAGGAGCACACACAGCTAGCTGTCAGCTAATTTGTGTTGACCTTGTTTGTTGGAGCAAGGTCAAGCTCAATTTCCCTGAAGACTTGTTGGCTGTAGGAATGCCTGCACCCACCCATCTCCTCCACTTGCCCAGACTGGGAGAGAAATGAACCCTTAGCCTCTTCTTGGCTAAGGACCCTTGGGAAGATGACAATCTGCTGATGCTCTCCCACACTCTGTGGGACTGTGTCTTCGTGTAAAAGTCAATTTATAGTGAGCAGTGATTCTGAAACTTTAGTGTGCATCACAGACTCCTGCAGGGCTTATGAAAACACAGATTTCTGGGCTCTATCCCCAGCATTTCTGATACAAACAGTCTGGGGTGGGGCCAAAAATTTACTTTTCTCGATAGGTCTCCATATTGTTGATGCTATTGGTTGGGGTATCACATTTTTTTTTTTTTGAGACAGAGTCTCACTCTACTGCCCTGAGTAGAGTGCCGTGGCGTCAGCCTAGCTCACAGCAACCTCAAACTCCTGGGCTCAGGAGATCCTCCTGCCTCAGAGTCCCGAGTAGCTGGGACTACAGGCATATGCCACCATGCCCGACTAATTTTTTCTATATATATTTTTTTAGTTGTCCATCTAATTTCTTTCTATTTTTAGTAGAGATGGGTCTCGCTCTTGCTCAGGCTGGTCTCGAACTCCCGAGCTCAAATGATCCGCCCGCCTCGGCCTCCCAGAGTGCTAGGATTACAGGCGTGAGCCACCGCGCCCGGCCAGGGTTATCACATTTTGAGAACCACTGATCAAGAGGAGAAAAGAGTCCATTTTTGGCTCTGCCTCTGGAACTAGAAAGTTAGGTTTTAAATCAGCTGATATGTAGTTTTATGTCTTCTGGATCTTTGGGTGTATAAGTATCATTTTGTTTGTTTTTACAATATACATCGTATGAGTTCTTATTGTGTAAATAACACAACCTATTTAAATAAAATAGGTGCTCATTGATAAGGTTCAAAACCTAAAGCTCTGGATGGAGACCTGTCTATAAAACCAACCTCCTCTGCTCAAAGCTCATTGGAACAGTTACTGCCCAATTCTAGAATCACAAGTAAAGCTAATTAAGATCTTTAAACTAATTTTGTAATTTTGCCTTCTGACACTTTAAATCCAGTTGAATTTACAGGTTTGAGTAAGACATACTCTTTTCTTTTTTTTTAAAGATGATTTCTAGGCTCTTGATTAGATTTATCACAAAATTCCATTCAAACTGCTGCTATTTTTTCCTTTGAACTTGCCTAGGGAATAGGAGATTTGACTACCTTTTGCTTTCAGATCTCCAGAGGAAGATCTCTTTTGCTATCTTCATGCTTCTTTTTACCCTGTGGTCAAAACAAAAGAACAAAACAAAGCAAAACACACACATGCACACATATGTCTTTCCAATCTATCTTCATCTGCACACGTCCTTTCTTCTTGTTACAGTGGAAAATGGGAAAAACGTTTCTCCTCCCACCTAAATTCAATCTCTCACCTGTGTGCTGGGATCCATGCCCCCCACCAGTTGAGATCTAAATAATCGTGGTGAATCCTTGTGAGGGCAAACTCCACAGGCGACAAATAGTTATTTGTAGAAAACTGTTGACACGAGACAATGTTCACAATATATTTCTAAATGAAAAAAAATCAGGCTATACAACAATATGAATAGTAGAGTAGCATTTAAAATAGGTAAGAAATGCACATAGATATACAAATAGACATAGGAAAGATCGAGAGAATGTATGTGTTAGTAGTGATTGCTCCTCAATAGCAGGATATGGGTGGGAAGGTGTGTGTATGGGGCGGTATCTGTATTTTCTGATTTGTATGCGCAGAGTTTAATTATGTTTGTAAATTAATCATTTAAATAGTTACTACTTTCAGGTAAGTCCAAAATAAAGTGGTACAAAAAGAAAGCCAATTGTATAGGAAAGGCATGCCGTAAGATCCGCTACATTTTCTAGAGGGGACCTGCCAATTAATACCTGATCTTTTTAGTAGCCAACACGGAGGAAACAATTAACTACTGATTTATAAGATCCATGAGATAAAAACAGCTCAGTTTATTAATGTATTATTAGTCCCATTTTTCAAGTAGAGAAACAGAGGCCTTAATGCCACTGTACTTGGCCAAAACTTCCTAAGTTTAATAAATTTGTGTTAAAATCCTACTGAGTGGGAAAGTACGCTATAGATTTTTGCTCAGATAAGCACTCCGGGGAGAAATACCAGTTCTCTTAGTTCTAACTCCATCCTGGCTATTTGCTGTAGGTACCCCATCGTTTGTAGTTTGCTTTAACTCTCCCCAGTGAAGAAAGGTGATCTCTTTAATTTTGTCAAAAAGGAATTTGAAAAATTGCTGCAGTTGCTACTCTATCACGACGTGAAGCTGTGGTCACTTTGGCTGTGCTGTTGGCTGTCAGCCCAGGTTGTCAGGCCCCATGTCACTTCTGGGGAGAGGGTATGGTTGCTTGGCTTCCTTAGGCTCAGGACTCTAGGGCACCTGTGTTCTCCTTCACCTTTCCGCAAAGGGAAACTCACCTTGAGCCCCACTAGCCAGCTTTCTGTGTCATTGCTACAGCTGTTTTCCAGGGACTGGGCCCTGATTTACCTCTCCGCACAGTGTTTTTCCCACTGACTTCCCGGGCTCTGCTTGACCTTCTGCCATCCCCACTGCAAACCCCTGGAGCTGTACCTCTTATCTGATCCTAGATCAGGCCCTCCTACTCCCTGCTCTTCCTTTAGCTTCCTGGTTACCTCCCTGACTCTGACTTGAAATCTCTCCGACCACTCCCAAATGCAGGCCAGATATCCATTAGGAGACAAGCCCTGAAGCATAACCTTAGAAACTCAAACGTACAAAGAGGAGCAAAAATATGAGACAATCAAAACTGTGAAGTGTCATGCAACAAACGAAGCTGTTATGTTGTCATGACCGGGGGATCTATTCAAAAGTATGGAGAGCAGGGTAGCGATGTAGGAAACACAGAAGTGATGTATGTTCTTGAGTTGCATCAGAGATGAAGATTAAAATGTTTATGTTTAGGCAAAATTCAATCTATTCACATCAATATTAAATGACAAAGGAAAGAAAGTGTACTCATCCTGTTTGTATAACATCCTGTTTCCCTGATGATTTCTTCTTTCTGTAGATAACATCTATGTTATTGGCTTATTTGACTTTACAATTACTGGTTTTCAAGTGTAAACACGTGGGATAAGTAGGTGGTTAAAAGGTCTTTAATGGCAATGTAATTCTTTAATGACATTAGGCTTTTCAAATGTAATAGTGGAAAGTCAAAACCAACTAATTCATGCAAAACTTAGAAATAGTTTGTTAATTTATGTATACCAATCCTGTTGATCCTCAACTAAATTAACTTTTATTTCCTAACCAAAGGTTTATGTTTGACGTGTAGAAATGAGGAAAGTATCATAAATCATTATATTTACATATCACTAAAATGATATGGATGTGTAGTATGTACTTAGGATAAACCAATAATTAAAATCTATGATTCTTGCTCTCAAGGGATTGACAATATGAAATTTATGGTATGTGAAGACTTAAACAGAAGTATGAAAATGTTGGAAGTGCTGGAAAGTAGGCTTAATGAACTAAAGATTTCGGGACAAGAAATGATGGCAGGTGCTAGAAAGAGTACTCAGCAAAGACCTTCAGGGTGACAGAGAGACAAATGATGAACATGAACTCATATTAGCAGTAAAAGATACTGGTAAGCAGGCAAGAGCAAGTTAATATGTATTCATCTAGGAGTCACAAGGTCCGGGGGCTTATATGTGGGCAAGAATAGGAATTTTGAAAGAGCTCAAAGGTCAAGTTACAAGGTCTAAGAAAGGGGACAGCTTTTCTTCGGCATTTCCTGGTATGCAGAAAGTATATTATATTCTACCTCATTAAGTTCTATAACCAATTAGATGTTAGAACGACAACTATGATCAGATTATTCAATCAGGATTTTATAATGATTATGTCGATAATATTTTTTAAATTTTAGAGTAAAGAAAGGAAGTGCAAATTTGATTTAGCCATTTTTCCACAGCATCTCTAGTGGGAAAAAGAAACGAGCAAAAGGCAAATATATGTGTGTCTAAGTGGACCGACCTCTTGTGGGGAACGAATGCACATTCTTCCTAGATGTTCTCTGTAAGGGGTAACTGCTGCCTCCCACTCATTGCGTATGTGTGCCCCTCACAGATGGAACTGGCAACGGGACCCTAGCTCAGGTTTGTCCTGTTCCTTAAGATTGAGGGAGGGAGGAGGTTGGAACCTTGCGCCCTGATTATCTTAATACAAGGCAGCTTACTCTCTCTGCCTCTTTCTCATTCTTTCTTTTAGGGTCACAGTCAGGGAAAAGCATCCCATATGTGAATAGCTTGTAATTTTCTTGTCTTTGTGAAATCTGACCTTTTAAATTGTCAAGGTCAGTATGTACCTCCAAGGTTGTTCCAGAAGGGGATGACAGTGAGGGAAAGGCACCCCCGATCCTCTCGCCAGTCTCCATACAGACTTCGCTTCATTCCCATCGGTCCCATTCCATTGGCCAGATTTAGTCGCGTGGCCCCATCTAGTAGAAGCGACGGGGCTTGGAAACCGGGTCCCTGGACACCTTCCTCTCAGACGCTGGGAGCATCCTGTGTGAGGGCATTTCTTGGAATGTAGTTAGGCTACGGGCTGAACTGGGCCTCAGACAGATTTTGTTTGGCCTCCATAGTGTTGGCTAGGACAATATTTAAAATATTTTTCAGTGTGTTGTCAATATTTTCAAAAAGGGAAATTTTTTTACATTTAAAAAAATCTTCATTTTGGGTTTTTCTCAACAAAGTCGGACTGCCTGGCAACAAATGCTTGTATTTCTTCATGGTAGTGGCTGGAGGTGGGTACTATTTTCCAGTTTGCCTTAGTCCCCTCCAATAATCCTGGCTAGTCTGTCAAGCTAGGGTCGCTCCCTTTGATGACCTGCTGGGCACTGCTGGCATGTGAGCTCGTGATTCTGGAGCAGAAACCCAGATTGTGGCCTGTCTTTTCTGGGGCTGAGGGTGGAGGAAAGCGTATTGTTTTGTCTTATGTGTTAGTATACTAGCACTGCCGTGACAAAGAACCACACACCGGGTGACTTCATCAACAGAAATCAATATTCTCGCAGTCCTGGAAGCTAGAAATCTCGGGTCAAGGTGTTGGAGGGGTTAGTTCTTTCTGAAGTCTGTGAGGGAAGGATCTGTTCCAGGCCACGGTCCTTGGCTATAGATGGCCACCTTCATGTTCAGAAGGCTTTCTCCCTGTACGCATATCTCTGTCCAAATTTCCCCTTTTCATAAGGACACCAGTCAGCCTGCATTAGGGTCCACCCTAATGAACTCATTTGAACTTTATTACCTCTGTAAAGCCCCTATCTCCAAATAAGATCCCATTGTGAGGACCTAGGGGTTAGGACTCCAACATATGAACTTTGGGGGAGACATAATTCAACCCATAACACCACATTAACTCACTTGGTTTCACATGTATTTCATAATAATAATATATAGAGATAGGGAAAAAAACTCAAAATGTTCCAAACTAGAAAGCTGATCATTTTACCATTGTATTAAAAAAACTGGACATATTTTACATGAAAGTTGAGATGCAATTTGAAAATGAATCTCCTTTCTTGGCAAGGAATGCCGTGTTCTTGGTTTTAAACTGTGCAGCTGGGGCCAAGTGTGGTGGCTCTCACCTGTAATCCTAGCACTTTGGAAGGCCGAATGGGGAGGATCACTTAAGTCTAGGAGTTTAAGACCAGCCTGGGCAACACAGCGAGACCCCTTCTCTACAAGCATGGTGGCACATGTCTGTAGTTCCAGCTAATCAGGGGCTGAGGCAGGAGGATCGCTTGAGCCCAGGAGTTTGAGGTTGCAGTGAGCTATGATCAGGCCACTACACTCTAGCCTGGGCAACAGAGTTAGACTCAAAACAAAACAAAACAAAACAAAACTGTGTAGCTTGCATGGCCTATACTGAGGCCCAGAAGAATCTCACGACTTTGTGGGAAAAGGTGTTTTCATATAAGGAGGGGCAATGCAGAGGATATTGTGTTCCTTGACAAAGAACAAAGTAAACTTATTACATAGTTCTGCTCACTCTTGCATATGCTTTTCTTCTCTCCCAGGCAGAGATTCATGTAATTGTTCATCTACATCCTCTATCCCCAGAGCAGTCAGAAGCTACACACATATTCAGTGGGCTGTTGAGTCTGTCAGGAGCAGGAATTGCCCCACAGAGCAAGCTATAAAATGTCGCCAAAGTTTAAGTTGTGGTAAATTTAACTGTTTACCAAGTGGAAGAGCAACTAACTGCTATTCGCATTTTTTCAACTCCTTTCACTAAGCATTCACAGACTTTTCTGTGGGTCAGTGGAAGCTTTTCTAGTTGAGGACACTTGCTAGGGATGGCCAGGACGGGCCCTGCTGGGATCTCCCAGCAGCCAGGGGAGTGGCATGAAGCACAGCACACTCTTCCTCTTTTGCATCTCATTACTAATAAAACACCTACTCAAAGGGGAAAATAAAAGTAAATACAGTAACACTACTTCTTAAAAATCTGTTTTATGCCTGGTGTGGTGACATGCGTTTATAGTCCCAGCTACTTGGGAGGCTGAGGCAGGAGGATCCCTTGAGCCCAGGAGTTTGATGTTGCCATGAGCTATGATGATGCTCCTGCAGTCCAGCCTGGGTGACAGAGTGAGACCCTGTCTCCAAGAAAAAAAAAATGTCTACTTTATAGATAATTGGGGGCTCAAACTGCCAAACTCAAATGGCCTGGTTTAAAGACAAAGGGCTAATGAATTATTATTAAAAGTGGAAAATAAGACCCGATTTTGAGTCTTCGTGATGACAAGTAGTCAGTTTAACTGTTTCCTTTTATCTTTTAGCCAGAGATTTGACTGAGTTCATCAAACCGATCAGATGTTTGGGGCCGCGTGAGCACAGCCCCACATAAAACACTATTTAAAAATCTTTAAATAAAGTCAAACCAGAGGGTTATAAAGGTAAACAAATAACTCTGGTGAAAAATTAGCAAAACATTCCACTTAATTCGAAAGACCCAAATTCAAACTTCTTGGGACTATTGTGATAACTGAAGAGAGCTTGGTGCTAGAACAATCCAATGATTCATTTCCTCCTTCAGGTCAAGAGAGGCTGAAACCTTCTTTCATTAGTAGTGGTTGAAAAAGAGGATCTAGAAATCCTTCTCCGGTTGCCAAGGTGCTGAGTAGCTGAATGTAACTGTGTAGAATTCTATAACTCAGCACAAATTCGATACTCGATGTCTTCTTAGGAACAACAATAGGAAATAACCCATTATCTCTTCTCTACTTTTTTCTTTACTTCATCTATTGTTAAGAAGTAGACTTTCCTTAAAAAGCATGTGGCTGGGTGTGGTGGCTCACGCCTGTAATTCTAGCACCCTGGGAGGCTGAGGCAGGAAGATTGCTTGAGCTCAGGAGTTCAAGACCAGCCTGAGCAAAAGTGATACCCCGTCACTACAAAAAATAGAAATATTAGCTGGGCATGGGGGCATGTGCCTGTAGTCCTCGCTACAGGAGTCCTCGGGAGGCTGAGGCAGGAGGATCTCTTGAGCCTAAGAGTTTGAGGTTACAGTGAGCTATGATGATGTCACCGCAATCTAGCCTGGGTGACAGAGTGAGACTCTGTCTCGAAAAAAAAAAAATAGCATGTGCCTACATCCTCCTTTAACCCAAGCATCTGCTGCCTGAGGGTTCCCAAACCCTCCATACTTGAGGAGTTACACTTTCCTTTAATATCCAAACAACATGGCCTAAGTCCCCACCCCACCCACTGCAGCCAGAGCCCTCTCTAATAAGCTGAGGGTATGCTGGGGAGGGGAAAGCCAGGCCACGTCTGCATCAGCTCACACTGCTGCCTGCTTCTAGAGAGTGTCCTGGTTCCTCACATTACTCTTGGTTTCCCCAGCTGTTCTGCTTTTATGTTTTAAAAACAGGAGTATCATATTCCTGCTGAAGGCGGGAAAACAACAGGGTAGCAGTAGGGTAATTACAGCACAGGATATTAGACATTCCTGTCCTAAAATTTCTCAGCTACTTTGACCATATAAAATTTCTTGCACAACTTTCTCTCTGGGCTTTGTGTACCACTGTATTACTTCGGCCTGTCTCTGTTTTACGTTACTGCAAACAACCCCCCTTCAGCTGCCACTAAGGCACCAACAGCCAATTCTCTCAATACAGTGGCTATAAAATTGGGCTTAGCTTGTCACTCACATTACGAGATAAATTGTTCTGGGTGTTTCTAATTCTAGATCTCAAACCCTGGCCCAAAACTCTTGTCGATACGCAGTTCCATCTGGCTAAGAAAATACTTCCCCAAACTTGCTCTAGAAAGCAAGTCCCAAATTATATTTGTTTGACATAATTTTTCTTTTAGTGAGTGGCTGTATTTTTAGCTCTGGGAAGATTTGATTAAATATAGAAATTGTGAAGTAAATAAAATCTATATTATTAATATATATTTTGTTAAAGACCAATCTGTATTTAGATACATATAATGTTTTAGATAATTCGGCCTATTAGAAGGGCCCCATGATTCCAATTTAAAATGAGTAATTGAATAATTATTTTATATTTGTGATTTTAAGTTCAAATTTTACTAAGTTTATGGAGTATTAGAATGATTAAGCGAATTTAAGATTTACCTTGTCTATAAATTTAACTTACTTAACTTTATAAGAATCACTTGACCAAGAAGTGAGAGATTTCTTTGTGAGGTGATGAAAATGTTCTAAAATTGATTGTGATATGGTTGCACATCTCTATGAATATACTAAAGTCACTGAATTATATATTTTAAATTGTACACTTCAATTTTATAGTTTAAATGGGTGAATTGTGTGTCATGTGAATCATATCTCAATAAAGCCTTTTTAAAAAAGAATTACTTGAGTTCTTGAGAAGGGTTGTGAGTCAAATATAATGCTGAAAGAATAAAAGAAAATGAAGTACACTTTTAAATTCAGCTTAAAACTATTTAAAAGCATTAGATTAGCTAATTCGTAAAACCTTCCTTAAGAGTGAATGATAAGGGCCGGGTGCCATGGCTCACGCCTGTAATCCTAGCACTCTGGGAGGCCAAGGCAGGTGGATCATTTGAACTCAGGAGTTCGAGACCAGCCTGAGCAAGAGCGAGACCCCGTCTCTACTAAAAATAGAAATAAATTAGCTGGACAATTAAAAAAAAAAATATGTCGGGCATGGTGGCACATGCCTGTAGTCCCAGCTACTTGGGAGGCTGAGGCAGGAGGATCGCTTGAGCCCAGGAGTTTGAGGTTGCTGTGAGCTAGGATGACGCCACGGCACTCTAGCCCAGGCAATAGAGCCAGACTCTGTCTCAAAAAAAAAAAAGAGTGAATGATAGGGTGGGGTGCAGTGGCTCACACCTGTAATCCTAGCACTCTGGAAGGCTGAGACAAGAGGATGGCAGGAGCTCAGGGGCAGAGACCAGCCTCAGCAAGAGATCCCATCTCTACTAGAAATAGAAAAAATTAGCTGGGCATGGTGGTGCACACCTGTAGCCTCAGCTACCTGGGAGGCTGAGGCAGGAGGATCGCTTGAGCCCAGGAGTTTGAGGTCACTGTGAGCTAGGCTGACGCCATGGCACTCTAGCCTGGGTAACAGAGTGAGACTGTGTCTCAAAAAAAAAAGTGAGTGATAAAATTTGCTGAATAGAAAATAGACTTTATAAATTATAATTAAAAGCTTAAGTCAAAAGTAGATGTTTAAATTTAACTTTAATAAATTGAGTAACAAAAAATAAAATACACCATGCGTGCTAGAACTCTTGTACAAAATAAGAGGATAAGATTTATGATACATGATTATTCACTATAATATAAGTTAGCAGTACAGGGATCACTGTCTGATGGAACATTTCTTTCGTCCCAATTAGACTACTGGAGATTGCATGAGTGGAGGGATAATTTTTTTTTTGTAGTTATTAGTACATATCCCATTTGTCTTTTGATGATTTCTTGCATTGAGTGAAAACTACAAATAATCTCAAAAAATATTTTCTTTTTTTTTTTTTTTTGCCTGCTGCTCCATGGGTTGGAGTAAAAAAATATTTTCTATAGAATAGTTTTAATCTTTGCCCCATAAAATCATTACTAGTGGAACAGTAGCCAATTAGAAGGAAACACAAATTTGTTGTGCTTCATCCCTAGTTATTAAAGAGTTAACCTCAGCAGCAGAAAGGAGGAAAGAAAAAAAAAAGGAAGCAGTGGACAGGATTTTCTGCACAACTGATTAAGAAAAACTAACAAAAATTCCAGTAAAATTTTACTTACGTTAGCAAAATTGGGGTTGAAAATCTAGTAGTTCTGAAATTAGAGTCAACACTTTTAACTAGATCCAGCTCTGGTCAGTCATATTTTACAGGACGGAAGCTGGCAAAATGACAACTTTATCTATCTTTCTTATGTAAAATAGAGAAAGAAAAGTATCTACCTCCTAGGATTGTTATGAGGATTAAATAAGACAATACATATAAATTGCTGAGTTACTTGCACAGAGAAGGGGCTAAATATTAAATAAATGTTATCTATCATTGTTAGCTGGCCAATGATAGTGAACATATTAGGTAAATTCATAGAGTGGACACTCGATGCTCCTGTTGTTGCTATGTTTGTCCACTTCACATACTTTCCCCTTTCCCAAGCCTTGATTTCCTTTTCCAGGAGTTACTTATTTCTCCATGTGCATTCTCTTGTATGTCAAGGTGCTTGTCCTCATGGGTAGGCAAGTAACCAAGCTGGACTAAGTGAATCCCCACCCCTGGGGACTTTGATTCTTGGGTCAGATGGTGTAAGAAGGAAAATATTTTCTAATCCGAGATATGGGCTGTGTTAGTCCACAGACAAGCATTGCATGGTGAGCCTGGGGCCACAGCTGGTCAGCAGTGCCAACAGTCAACAGATGAGCAGGACAGAGCACGGAGGACAGAGAAGACAAGCTGAGACCTGCTGGGCACCCCTGCATCTGTCCGTTATTGTATCTGACAGCCTCCCAAGGGTCACGGCTGCTGCTTGCTCTGCCTTCCAAATCTCCAAACAACTTTTTTGCCCAACTCTAACTTGGAACAGTACAGACAGAGTAGGGTATTCTGAGAAAGAAAGCTTCCAAATAAATCAAGTTGACAACTGCACATTCCAGCACAGTTTTTAAGAAAATAAATGGAGATGATATACATGAATATACCAGCACAGGGCCTGGTCTACTGTCAGTGTTTACTGAAAGCTCATTTATTTATCATAGTGTATGTAAATCAAGTGACCTGTGCTAATAGTATTTACACTTGAAGTCATTGTTTATGACCATTTTAAACATGTGAATTGCTGACACACATTTTGTTAGAGTGAGTAGTATTGCCAGTCCACTGTATCTCTGCCTATGAATATATTTGGAAACTGTTTATTGGATAAGATAACTGTTAATCTGGTTAAACATCAAAAACAATAAATATAATTTGAGTGTTTTTTTGTATTTAGATTTCTTTTCACTAGCCTTGAAATGTATCTTTAGCTTTAAAAATAATAATGATCTTTTTTTCTTATTTTCCTATCAAACTTTTTTTTTTTTTTTTTGTAGAGACAGAGTCTTGTTATGCTGCTCAGGCTGTCTCGAACTCCTGGCTTCAAGTGATCCTCCTGCCTCGGCCTCCCAGAGTGCTATGTGCTATGATTACAGATGTGAGCCACTGCGCCAGGCTCTATCAAACTTTTGACTAGTATTTGTTAACCCAAGGTCTTTCTTTCTTTCTTTCCTTCCTTCCTTCCTCTTTTTCTTCTTCCCTCCCTCCCTTTCTTTCTTTTTCTTTTTTAGACAAGGTCTTGCTCTGTAGCTCCTGCTAGAATGCAGTGGTATCATTATAGCTCACAGCAACCTCAAACTCCCAGGCTCAATCAGTCCTCTTGCCTCAGTCTCCCAAGTAGCTGGGACTACAGGCCTGTGCCACCATGCCTAGTTAAGTTTTCTATTTTTAGTAGAGATGGGGTCTCGATCTTGCTCAGGCTGGTCTCGAACTCCTGAGCTCAAGATCCTCCTACTTCGGCCTCCCAGAGTGCTAGGATTACAAGCATGAGCCACCGCACCTGGCTGAGATCTTTTTCTTATGATATACTTTCTTCAACCTAGTTTCTTTCTTTCATCTTTCTAGCATTATTCATTAAACTATGCCAATTTGCTACCTGTGTTATTCCTACCTATACTTTTCTTACAAAAGAAGTAACTTATTAGTTCTTATGATATTCTTTGCAATTGTATCAGAAGAGTTCTGGCAGGAAACAAGGCATGTTCAGCGGGGATCTTGAGGAGAATTTAAGGAAGGTGTAGGTAAGGCTAACGGGACCAACAGGGAATGTTGAGGCCCCCAGGGGCTAGCAACAATTCAAAGTTATCGCTGCCCCTAGGCCTGAAGGGACCAGGGGAAGAAATGGCCTGGTAGGTGCTGAGTCAGCAAGAAGGGTTGCCTAATAGGAACTGTAGTTGTGTAGAGGCAGAGTCTTCACCAGAACCTTCCATTGAAACAGGGCAAGAGTGAAGGAAGAAATGGCCCACCTTTTTCTCCTCCTCACCGATCTCCTGCCAATGTCTCTTGCTAGGTGAACACACCTAGCAGAGGGCAAGGGTGTGTGTGTGTGGGGGTGATGCAGTCTCTAGAAGGCAGCTCCGCTGGGAGCAGAGGACACACATAGGTGCAGTTGTGTATGTGTGAATGCTACGCAGCTTCTGTGGGTGTCCCCTGGGACAGTGTCAGAGAAGCTCCAGCATAGGGAGCAAGAGGTACTTAAAACAGGCTGAGGTGAGGTGCTATTCCTGACAGGCCGAGCATGAAGCCCGTAGAACTCGTCCCTGATCACAAAGGCTGTGGCAGGATTAAGAGGCAGGCTAAGAAGCAGTGCACAGGAGGTGTCCGATACAATTCTGTGACAGCACTGATCATAAGCCACGGTCTTTCTTCCTAATTAAAGTACTGGAGATTGTTGTGAGTGAAGAGATAATGTTTGTTTTTTTGATTAACGCATATCCCATTTGTCTTTTGATGATTTCTTGCATTGAGTAAAGATAATCTCAAAAAATACTTTCTATTAGAATAGTTTTAACCTTTGCCCCATAAAATCATTTTTAGTAGAATAGTAGTTAATTGGCAGAAAACACAAATTTGTTGTGCTTCATCCCCAGTTACTAAATAGTTAACCTCAGCACCAGAAAGGAAGAAAAGAAAAAAAAAAAAGGGAAACAATGGACAGGATCTCTGAACAACTGATTAATAAACAGAAAAGTTGACAGTTATTTTTTTTGTAATTTTTAGCCTAACCGGTTGTGTTTCTTGTATTTATTAATCCCATAAATGTTTATGGAGAAGATTTTAGGGTTTTTTTGTTTGTTCTTAAAATCACTTTATTTTATTTTAGAGTAATTTTAAGTCAACTTGCCTTCTTAATACAATTCTGTGTATCCATTTATATTTCTCCTAAGTTTTGTGATCTAATTCATTGATTTTCTGCCATATTCAACCTGCTTTTAACTGTCTATATTTGTGGGCAGGATAGCATCAACGGTTAAAAGACCAGGCTCTGAGTCATACTACTTTGGATTAAATTCAAGGTGTACCACCTCTTAGTATCTCGGGCTAGATATTGAAGCTGATACGTGGTTAAATTTATCATGCACAGCCTGAGGAGAAAGTGGAGAGCATAGCATGCCTAACCTGTAAGGTAGTTGAAAGGATTAAGTGAGCCAACAAATGTAAAGTGCTTAGTGTACCGACTGACACATGGAAAGCCCTTGATAAATGGTTGATGCTATTATAATGAGACTTTAAAATCAGCTTTGATGACTTTAATTTCCACCCTTTTTATTTATCAAGTCAATACATGTTTAAAAATGAAAACCTGGGAAACAGAGGGGGGAAAAGCCTCTCTCCAAATCATAATACCCAGAGAAAATTACTGTTAATAGTTTGGTGTAATTCATATTCATATGTAACAAAAGGTTATTACACTTTCCATAGTGCTTTGTGACCTACTTTTTATTTTTATTTTATTTTATTTTATTTTTATTTTATTTTATTTTATTTGTTTGAGACAGAGCCTCGCTCAGTAGCCTGGGCTAGAGTGTAGTGGTGTCATCATAGCTCACTGCAACCTCAAACTCCTGGGCTCAAGGGATCCTTTTGCCTCAGCTTCCAGTAGCTAGGACTATAGGCTCACACCACGACACCCGGCTAATGTTTCTATTTTAAGTGGAGACGGGGTCTTGCTCTTGCTCAGGCTGGTCTTGAACTCCTGACCTCAAGCAGTCCTTCCACCTCAGCCTCCCAGAGTGCTAGGATTACAGGGGTGAGCCACGATGCCCAGCTTGTCCTACTTTTAAATTTAGTATTTTATCATAAACATTTACAAATACATATTATTCCACACAATTATGTTTAATGGCTATGCAGTATTCTAAATAATAATTAAACAACATAATTATTTTTAATTATTACCTATACAGAAACACAATAATTCTCTCCTAAACAGGTCTCCGATTTTGGACATTTAGGCTCTATTGAATTTCCCCCTCTTACAGACCACTGTGGTGAGTAGCAGCAACAATATATTGAATACTTTTGCACCCATGTTTGCCTATTTTTCATGATAAGTTTCAAGAAACTAGGTTCTTTTAGACTATCAGAATTTAATGTTACATATTTTTAAATTATTACTTACTGTTAAAATGTCTTTCATATGGGACATATCTTAGCAGTAATAGCACGCAAGCTCCCTGAAGGCAGGAATTCTGGACTGTTTTGTTCACACTTGTGTCGTAAGTATATAGAACTATGTGAATGAGAAAAAATACTTGTCAGTGAAGAAAACAAACGAAACACTGAGAATACACATTAGTATGAGCTAAGATTAGTGAGATGATTTTGAAGACCTCTGCTAACAATACAGACATTTATTGAGAAAAAAAGCAAAGTAGTTTTTTTTTTTAAAGGAGATTATGACATCCTAATTTTTTTTAGCAAAGTATTCCTACGTTCTCATAGGGCATCAAGAATATTGCTAAAAATTTAATTGTAACTAATATATTCATTTTACTTGTGTTGTAGATGCTGTTGACTGTCCACCGAACAACTATTCCCCCTTCCTCCATTTTTATAAAATCCACATTTTGTTCTGCCCGCCTTCTCTTTCACTTGGCCACTATTCTGCATCCGGGCAGGTGTGGGAGTACAGCAATCCTGATTGGTCTATATCATCGATGGCAGTCCCGTCCCCATTGCCAATGATTGGTTTAGGAAAAGCATGTGACACAATTCTGACCAATGAGACTTGAGAAGTGGATGTGTGAATGGTGAATTCTGGAAAAGTTTTCCTAAGAGATCCAGGAAAGAAGGTCCCGCACCACCCCGTTTCCTTTTGTTCTCTGAACATTGTATTAATTCCTGGAATTATTCATGGCGGGGGCGGGGGATGGGTAGTTAGTCTGAGGATGAGACTGATGTATCTAGGAGGCAGAACAGAAAGATGGAAAGAATGAGGGTTCTTGGAAATATCTTTGGGCTGCTGAATTTACCAGCCCTGAACCCACCCTACCTCATGGCTTCTTATCATGTGAGAATGTTTTCCTTATTGTTTCAGCCAGTTAAGACAAGGCTTTCTGTTCCTAGCAGCTGAACGCATTCTAACCAATAAAATTACCACAGGCATCATTTCAAATATTTTGGAGTAAGCCATTTGTGTAGTACACGTACAGTCATTTGATGATTCTTAGAGCATGGCTTTAAATAACAACAGAGGTATATATTACATATTTAGCATATATGGTATATAGTTGGTTAAAAACATTTGTGAAACACGTGATGTGCCAGGTACGAGTCTTAGCTTTGCGGACCAAAAGCTAAATAAAACATGGCACACCTGCAGGAAGAAAAACATGATTGTTTTATAATAATTTTATTTTTATCATGTGTTTCCAGGAATGAAAAAATGAGCTTTGTTCAGTATCTGTTTATGCTATTTCTTTCTTTAATATCGTCAAAGGATCATTAAAAAGATTATGCTATTTTAAAACCCTAGAAAGAGAATCAGAGGCAGGTGTGAAAGGTCAAGAACAAATCCCTATTTATGAAAACTGCCATACAAATGTATGTATTTTGTGCACTTCTGTATTAGAATGCTATGTTTGAAAAGACCAAAGGAAGCATATTGTTTTGGGTCCATAGCTCACCCCACTAGGGAGGTAAGTGTATGTTAATGTCCTAATAAATTTTATAGCACATATTTTATGTGAAAGGTGAAATATTATAATATTTTGACAGCTAATCAATAAGGTAGGCATTTAGTTTTACTACTTTCCAGGTTATTAGGCTGTTGAGTGAAAGCAATATAGCTAGATAAAGGAGGTATGCATTTAATAAAAGACATGTAGAATGCGAATCGGTCTTTAAGATATATGCCATGTTCCTAGTTGCCCTGTCTGATTTCCTCAGCTTGACATTTAAAAAATTAAGTTCCAAAGTTCTCAGGCATCTTTCTCCTTCCTTTATTGATCTTCTTTAAATCTGTCACTGACCAACGTTTAAACAGAACACATAAATCATACATATAAAGTTATAACTCTAAAAGAGCAATATAAGTAACAAGCTAAACCTGTGAGGCCCTGGTTAAAGTCCTCTTTATCTGAGGGAGGAGTTTGCCGGTGACCAGTGCTCTAGCCTGAGGCCCAGCCCAGGAATTCACACCCCGAGGCATTTTACCACAAGGCAGGTCGCCATAGGAGCTGGATGTTTTATTGCTCTGGGAGTTCAGCGCACCATTCCCGTGCATCCCACCCTTTGTCTGCCACATAGAGGACTGTATTGGCAACTTCTGGTTAGCATACCAATGACCAAAAAATATTTCAGCAGTCTTTCACGGTTTTACCCTTTAATCCTGCTTGGGGTGATGTCACCCATGTCTCACTGCAAGATTCTTCCCTTCCGGGCTGGTTCCTGGTCCTTCAGACTCAGGACTCACGGCAGTTGTTACAGTCAAGCTGTGATTGCTTCCACATAGGTGACAGGTTCACCTCGGGTTCTGCCTAACTGTTTGAGATAGGCTAGTAGACCTCGCAGGTGTACCTTGTGTATGTACGAAGTACCTACCAAGTCATCTGTGAAAGGTGCTCTGGGGGATAAAAGAAGTAGGAGACCCAGTTCCTGCTTTCGGCGGGTGTGCTGGATAGCTTCCCTGCACTGTTCCAGGTTCCTGCCATATTCTTCTCCAGCTTGCTGCCTGCTCCAGGAAAGAGTTCCTGTGGTTTCTGGCTTCTGATTGGGCTTAGCCATTGGGTTGTTCTGGTAAGAAATTAAAGGGGGAGAAAAAAATGAGGCCAGAGTGTCTACGATCCTGGCGACCCACCTGGGAGGTTGCCTTAAGCTGGCTGTTACAGAAGGTCATGGCTCTTCTCAAGGAAGCCCGCTGTCCAGCTCTCTCCGGTCTGGTAACCTCTTCCACTCCCTGTGTCTACGGTGAAGACAACATTCCTTGGCTCTCCCAGCAGTCCTCGACTACCTCTTGTGATTCCCCTGTCCACATCTGTGTCACAGTTTCACTGTAAATTATCTTACTGCGTGTGTGCCATCTTTTTAATATTGGGAACCTGAATGTTACAGGGGGCTTGTAAGACCATACATAAAGAGATCATAAAGAAAGAAAGCATTCACAGATAAACCAATATAATAGGGTTCCATAAAGAGAAGCAATTCATGTTACCATTGGGTGATGGAGGAGCTTTCTTTGAGGAGGGAATCTCGAACAAGGTGCAGGGGAAAATGCAGCACTGATCTCTATTTACCTTGATCATGTTTGAACACAGGTCTCTACCCACTGCGCACATTTTGGAAAAAGAGTGGAAGGTAAGTTAGAGTGTTAAAGATGGTCAACAGCAGCCAAATATATTTATCAAGTGCCTAATTTAATGTGAGAAGTCTGGTGATAAGCATTCCTTTTCATATTAACAAATTCTTATCTTCACTATTCCCTATATTACCTGAAAGGTGCTACAAAACATCTTTTTGCTCTTCTGGTATTTTCTATAAACTCGTTCCCTGTTCCTAAAAGGTAGGGAATCGGAATAAGTTACAGGCCATTAGTTCTTTAGCTGTCTCATTATTTTACAAGTTGTGAATTCATACATCTCTAATTCTCACTTGCTTCAGTTAGAAAATCTGTAACTGTCCTCTAGACAAATAATCATAATTACAGAGCTATTAAAAATGCTCATCTGAATATGTGTATAATTCATTTATTCAACAAATATTTTACAGATATTTACTAGGCACAGAGAAGTGAACAAACATGGAAAAAACCCCTGTCCTCAGGAAGCTCACATTTAAGTGGGATGAGACCGACAGTAAACAAAAAAAATAAATAAAATCTATAGAATGTTAGTGCCATGGAGAAAAAATAGCACCGGGGAGAACGATGGTGAATGCTGGAGGCAGGGTTGTGGTTTTAGACTGAGTGATCATGGCAGGGATGGTGGCTTTGTAATGTGTAACTTGGCTAGGCTGAGTTGTTTCTCTTCCCTGTGTGTTTGTTTGTGTAACATTTGGAGGGAAGATGTGAAGGAGCCACTATTTTGTGTTTTATACTTGGAAGGCCAGGACAGGTGTTATTGTAGCTCACTACCGGCTCACTTCATTACCATGGGGCCTGCGATTACTCCACCTTCCCCCGCATTGTTCCTCAGCATCTTCGACTCCTGCGCCAGGTGTGTGTTCAGTTCCGTGATGAAGCGGCTGGCTTCTCTTGTAGGACAACCACATCATCAGGTTGGAGGCAGTGAGAGCTGATGTGGGTTCTTGAGTGCGCTGTTAGATTCCAGCTTACTCATACTCTCTCTATCACTCTCCCCAAGTTTATATCCATCTTTCTTTCCATGCTCTGATCTGTGGACTTCAAGCTCCAGCAGCAAATGCAAAGAAAACAGCCTTGCAGAGACTGCTTAATGAGTTCCTACAACTGGTAAAGTCAAATCCACTAACAAAAATTACCTGAACAATTTTTATATCACATGTAACAAAAATGACATGAACAATTCTTTCTCTCTGCAACTAATTCTGCTTCTTTGATTAAACCGTGTCTAAAACAGAAGTCCTAACTGGAAAGGTGCTATCTGAGCAAAGATCTAAAGGCGGTGAGGCAGCAAGCTATGCAGATAGAGATCTGGCAGAGAACAGCAAAGGCAGAGGCCCTAAAGCAGGAGTAGGCCTCCTGCACCCGCCCGAGGGAGGCCAGATCACGCCCAGGGTGGGAGAGGAGTGGAGGTGAGTTCAGAGAGGTAGAGGTGAGGGGGCGTGGGGGTGTGGCAACTCTACACTGTGCGGATCCTGGTAGGCCACTGAATGGATTGACTTTTACTGTGCATGAGGTGGGGAGCTATTAGAGGATTTTTCAGCAGAGGAGAGAGCTATTTGGCTGACATTTTAGCAGGATGCCTATTTTAGCTGTGTGGAGAACGGACTGTAAGGGAGACAGAGTGAAGCAGAGAGACCTGGTAAGAGGGTACTCTAGGATTCAGGCAAGAAATAGTGGTGGTTTGGAGCAATGGGAGCGCTGATGGTGATGAGAAGTGCTGGGTTGGGGATATTATTTGAAGGTGGAGTCAACAGAATTTGCTGACGAATTTTTTTGAAGCATGGAAGGTAAAGAGAAGAATTAAGGATGATCTATGATTTTTGGCCTGAGCAGCAGCTAGGTGAATGGTAGGATGGGGGAACGGTCAATCGTGGAGGAGGGTTTGTGGGAGAAAATTGAGAATTCAGTTTTGGGCATAATTCTGAAACATCTATTTTACATTCAAATGAATGCCCTGGAGTTCAGCTGAGGAAAGATCCAGGCTGGAAAAATGCACCTGTGAGACGTTGCAATGAGTGCTCGCTTCGGCAGCACATATACTAAAATTGGAATGATGCAGAGAAGATTAGCATGGCCCCTGGGGGAAAAAAAAAGGATGAGATATACACCACGGGGCACACTGAGATTAGCTGGGGAGTTGATGACCCCGACAAGGGCTGTTCAGTGGAGCTGGGAGGATCAAAGCCTACCCGGCATGGACTCAGGAGAAAACGAGAGAAGAGGAATTGAAGAGAGCAAACCCAGACAACGCTCCTGAGAAGGTTTCCTGCTATCAATATCAATTTATGGCCCCAGTCAAAGTACACTGGAAACACTGCCAATCATTTGTATCTTACAGATGCTTTCATTAGGGAATCAAAATGATGTTTCATTTAATTTTTGCTCACATGTGTGTCTTTCCCACTAGCCAACCAGCTCCCAGAGAGAATAATCTGTGTTTTTCTCATCTTTCTATTCTTGCCAAACACAATGCACGAAATAGATGTTTATTGAATAACAATCACCTTTTACTAAGTGCTTCATCAAGTTAACTGTTTTGTCTATCTCTATAAAGTTCTTGGAAATATTTAAGAGCGCAACTGGGCATGGTTTTCATATGTTCACAGTAGTCAAAAAACACATAAGCATCTAGGGGCTAGGATAAAAGCCTGTTAATTTTTTTTATAAATATTGCTACTCACAGATGGGAAATATGTAACAGCTCTTTTAAAAAATATATATACTTTTGCGGCCGGGCGCGGTGGCTCATGCCTGTAATCCTAGCACTCTGGGAGGCTGAGGCCGGTGGATCGCTCGAGGTCAGGAGTTTGAGACCAGCCTGAGCAAGAGCGAGACCCCCATCTCTACTAAAATATAGAAAGAAATGATCTGGACAACTAAAAATATATAGAAAAAATTAGCCGGGCATGGTGGCACGTGCCTGTACTCCCAGCTAC
>NW_012155062.1:1124330-1142013 GCF_000956105.1 Propithecus coquereli | reverse complement strand
AAAAAAAGTGAGGATTAAAAATAGTTGTAAGAAATTAAAGTCTTTCTTTGCCCTTCTTTTGTGATCTCTGATTTATTCTCATGATAATTATCACTTGATATTTATTAATTCAGAAAGTGAAGGGGGACTACTAGATTGCATAATCTTTTTGAAGTTAAAAATTTCTTTAATTATATATTTAACCTATTTTTATCTTGTACTGTAAGACAATGCTTGTAAGTATCACTTGCATTTTCTGACAGCTTATTTACTTAATCAAAGATTTAAAGATTTAAGAAACATAAAAATAGCTGAACTGTATTACTAGAACACTCAGAAACTTAGGAAAAAATGGTAATAATTATTAGAAGAGAGATCCGAATGAGACTCTTTATTAAGATGGATAGAGAACACTAAGGAAACACAAAAATTAAAATGAGGGAAGCATCAAGATATTAAAGGGCCAAGGAAATAATAGCATTGCTTTCATAAATGTAGCTGTGTCTAACATAGAAGGCGTTTGCTACAACCGTTAGTACTGCAATGCTATGTGTTGGAGATGCTATCGACTGAAGGGTCTTCTTAAAATTCATATGTTGAAACCCTAACCTGCAATGTGACTGTATTTGGATATACAGCATTTAGGAGGTAATTAAGGTTATATAAGGTCATGAGGGTGGAGCCTTACTCCCTTTGGTTGGTGTTTTTATAAGAGATGGAGACACCAGAGACCTTTGACTGTGTTTTTATAAGAGAGGGAGACATCAGAGTGCTCTCTTTCTCTGCCATGTGAGGAGAAGGCAAGAAGAAAGCCGACTGCAAGGCAGGAAGAGAGCCCTCACCAGAAACTGAACTCTTCTGGAAACTTCATCTTGGACTTTCCAGCCTCCAGAACTGGGAGAAAATTAATTTCTGTTCAAGTTACCCAGTCTATAGGTTTTTATGTTTGTTTTGTTTTTTAATGGCAGCCTAAGTAGACTAAGGCAGGGGACAGCAGATAAAAATTGAAAAATGCAGTACTATTTTATTTATTTTTTGAGACAGCGTCTTACTCTGTCACCAGAGTAGAGTTCAGTGGCCTAATTGTAGGTCATTACAACCTCAACCTCCTGGGCTCAAGGGATTCTCCTGGCTTATTCTCCCAAGTAGCTAAGACTACAGGCATGCCCCACCAGCCATTAATCTGGCTAATTAAAAAAAGTTTTTTTTCATAGAGATGGGGTTTCGCTATGTTGCCCAGTCTGGTCTCGAACTCCTGGGCTCAAGTGATCCTCCCACTTCAGTCTCCCAAAGTGCTGGGATCACAGGTGTGAGCCACCGTGACCAGCCTATTTTATTAATACGTGGAAAAACCCCAGAGCCCTTAGAATGGAATGTGCGCATTATGCCAGGTACATTTATTCCTCAGAATAATTCATCGAGATAGGATTATGATTCCCATTTCAGTGAGGTTCAGAGAAATTAAGTAATTTATTCCAGGTGACACAGCTAGTAAGTGAAGGAGTGAGGCTTTGTACTTACCTCAGTTTGATATCAAAGGCCATCTTCTTAGCCATCCATTTATTCATTCTTGAAAAAGTACTGAGTCTCTACCACCTGGCAGGTACTGAAATGGGTGTAGTCACGACTTCATCCTCTTTCCTGCCCTCAAGGGGTTCGCAATCTGAGGTGCTAGGATCTAGGCCAGGATTTGACGTCCTGAAAGCCGAGGCCAGGTATGAGGGTGGCACCTAGCTGAGGGCTGGAGGACATGGAGCCAAGGAGGAACCATCTCAGAGACCCAGATGGAAACATCAAATAGGTAAGATTTCAAGTGAAGGATGAGCATTGGAATCTGAAGCACTTGTGTGTTCTAGAGCGGTACTTTTCACAGCGTACTGCAGATCTCGTTAAAATACGGTTTCTGATTCAGCAGGTGTGGAGTGGCACCTGAGTCCACTTCTACAAACTCCCAGGAAGTATGGTGGCTATGAGTCGAGGGACCACACTGGAAGTGGCAAGAGATCTGAGAACAGCAGCAAGTCTTGTTTCATCAGATGCCGCCACCTTTCAGCCCAGAGAGAACACAGATGAAGACACTGGTCCTTTGTGGACGCACATCACACATAAGCTGGTTCACTGAGGGGTTAGAAAACAGGTGTTCTTTTATGGAACCATTCCTTATTGAGCACCATGGTTTAATTGAGTTGGGTTTTATGGTTCTATATAACCCCCAAGTGATCAGTTAGACAGAATTTTAAATTTCACAACTTGTGCTTTTAGTTTCATAGAGGTCTAGATTTTAACTCCTTTATTTGAAGTCATTGTCACATCCCTATTGCGGAAGGTATAGAAAGAAAAAAAGTTACCCAAACAAAAGCATTGTATATACAATGAAGTGTTTTTCTATGTTCCAAACAGCCGGTCATGTAAATTAACTCTATTTTAGTTATGGACACTGAAACTTGATACATTTCCTCTTCCTTAAGCCCCACATTTAATGACAAATCATATCTGAGGCTGACCAACAAGATGAATTTTTTTTTCCCCATGAGCCACAAATAGCCAGGAAACTCCATTCTATTTTGGGATAAAAATACAATCTTTTAATAGCAAGGACTTCATAAAACCATTTCTGTGATGATGTCTTCTGAGGCTTTCCACTCCCTGAGACAATGCTTTATTCTTCTTCATGGACAATTTCGAGTTTTAAAATTGCTGATGTTTCTATCTAAGAAAGCCTGAGAAGTTATGAACACTTTAAACAACCTTCCAAAGTTGGCTCTGAGACCTTTTGTTTCAGTCAAATACAAATACTTTTAAAATGTGAGGATTAAAGGGCCAGGCATGGTGGCTCATGCCTGTAATCCTAGCATTCTGGGAGGCTGAGGTGGGAGGGATCACTTGAGGTCAGGGGCTGGAGACCAGCCTGAGCAAGAGTGAGACCCTGTCTCTGCTAAAAATAGAAAAATTAGCCCAGAGTGGTGGTGCGAGTCTGTAGTCCTAGCTACTCGGGAGGCTGAGGCAGGAGGATTGCTTGAGCCCAGGAGTTGGAGGTTGCAGTGAGCTATGCCACTGTACTCTACTCAGGGCGACAGAGTGAGACTCTGTCTCAAAGAAAAAAAAAAGTGAGGATTAAAAATAGTTGTAAGAAATTAAAGTCTTTCTTTGCCCTTCTTTTGTGATCTCTGATTTATTCTCATGATAATTATCACTTGATATTTATATAGTGGCTTTCTCCAAGTTTCTCAACAAGTATAACACACTTTAAAATATTATTAAAATATTCCTGTGAGAAATACAGATTGGAAGGAAAAGTAAAAGCCACTATTATCTTCTTGCACTGCCCTCTTGAGCATCCTTAAAAATAAATCTTAAACTCTAAGAACAAAAACTTTTGTAAAGGTTAGCGAAATTTGAGTTGAAACAATTAAGAAATTTACTCAAACGCAAAAGTAAAGTGTTACCCCACGGAGGGAAGTTACACAGGAAATAGTGGCGATGTCACAGGAAGCAACTGCAGATTATTGTAGGATGTGGCCACCCACCAGTTTGGGATTTTTCCTTCCCTTCTAGATTCACTGCCATTTCCCTAAAAGAGATTATTATCACCATTTCACGGAGGATTTTGCAATTGGCTCCAGATTGGATGTTCCTGCCTCCCCCACCTCTTCCTAGCATCCCAGTCCATCTTTTCTCCCGCCACAGACTCCTCTAAGTTCACGAATGTGTAAAACCACAGCTGCGGACCCTTCTCATCACCCAACTCCGCTAAAAATTCCGTGCAGTGCCTCTTTGGGTCCCTCTAGGTAATGCTAAATGCTGTGACTGATCCCAAACTTTCAGCGGCTTAAAACTGTGGAGATTTAAAAAACATATTCAGAGCTAGAAAGAGTAGTAAAATGAACTTCCAAAATGCCATCAGCCAGTATCAACAATTTTCAACTTTTTGCCAATCTTGCTTTATCTATTCTCCCAACTACTTGTTAGTTTTATCGGATTATTTTACAACAAATCTCAGACATCAAAACACTGCAGCTGTAAATATTTCAACATATAGCCATAAGAAGTAAGGACATTAAACACACCCACCCACGATGCCATTATCCTACTGAACATGCCTAACAATAATTTCTTTTTTTTTTTTTTGAGACAGTTACTCACTCTGTAGTCCTAGGTAGAGTGCAGTGGTCTCATTCTAGCTCACTGCAACCTCACACTCCTGGACTCAAGTGATCCTCCTGCCTGAGCCTCCCAAGTAGCTGGGACTACAGGTGTGCACCACCACTGTGAGCTAATTTTTTCTATTTTTAGTATAGACGGGGTCTCGCTCTTGCTCAGGCTGGTCTTGAATTCCTGACCTCAAGCGATCCTCCCACGTCGGCCTCCCACAGTGCTAAGATTACAGGCGAGAGCCACCATGGCTGCTCAACAATTCCTTAATATAATCTAATACCTAGTCCTTAAAATTTTCACAACTGTACAGAAAAAGTCTTTTAACCATTGGTTTGTTTGAATCATTATCATTTGATTGTTACATCTCTTAAATGTCTTTTACTCTATAACTGTTCACCACCTTTTCCCCCTCATACCATTTATTGGTTGAGGAAATCCTATCTTGCTCTTTAAATTGTACCACACTGAGGAAGTGACTGATTGTTTCCCTTTCCCTGTGTTGTTTTTTAATTTGTCCTTCTACCTATTCCTTACTCCTCCCTTATTTGCTGTAAATTGGTAGTTAGACCTAGAGGTTTGATTAGATTCTGGAATTATTTTTTATAGGGGAGGGGGAAGAATACATTATAGGATTGCTTTCCATTTGTGGTAGCCAGTCTCCAAGATGGCCCCAATAATCCCCACTTTCTTGTATTCATGCCTTTGTGTAGTCCCTTCCCATAATGAATAAGAGGACTGCCTTGTAAACCAAGAGGACATAGCAGAAATAATGATATGGGACTTATGAAGCAAAGTCATAAAAGATATTGTGGCTTCTTCATCTCTCCCTCTTGGAACCCTCAATGTGGGAGAAGCCAGATGTCAGGACAGCTGCAAACTCAAGCAGCCCCGTGGAGGTCATGTGGTAAAGAACTGAGGCCCCTTGCTGATAGCCATGTGGGTCACCAGTCAAGCCCTCAGATGACTGTAACCTTAGCTGACACCTCCACTGCAACCTCATGAGATTACTTGAGCTAGAACCACAGGCTATACCACTCCTGAATTCCTAATATGGAGAAACTATGTGAAATGATAAATGTTTACTGTTGTTTTAAGCCACTCAAATTTGGAGTAATTTGTTATGCAGCAATAGATAAAAAATTTACCAGTATATCACATACAGTTTGCTTGACATACTTTTAATCATGCTGAGATTGATCAATGTGTTCAGGTGTTGTTAACCTGATACATCCATTATATAGTTCTCCATGAACATTTCACCTAGTGGTATTAGCAGCCACTGGTGCTCATTGACTAGATTTATTATTTCATTGGGGAGTTGTGTATAACTTCTTCCACATTTATTAGTAGGGATTCTTCTATAAAGAACAATGTTCCCTCATCAACTACATGGATACCCTGAAATGCCATTTGTGCAGGAAAAGTATGATAAATACCCCATTCAGAAGTTTCTTAATGACAAATGTAGAAAAATTACAAAGAATTAATTATTTGACATTGAAAAATACTTAAAAACTTGGAAGTTTTATGTAGGTTGAATTAAGAGAGACATTTTGAAAAATTTAATTTTTATGCTATTACATCCCCTTCACTGACTGGCCTAAATGAATTAAAAATTAGTATCTTCAAATCAGAACATTTTAAATTAAAATGACGTGGGTGTGGGGGAAGAGACATTTGTGACATAATGCTGAATAGCTGGTCTATCCTGTTCTTCAGGGATGTAACTAGCTGTTTTGATGTCCGGTGGTGAATGAGAGGTGAGATTCAGAGAAAATGTTGCTGGTTGGGGTTGCTAGTGAGTGCTCCTTTACTGGAAGAACAGGTCTAATATGACTACCAGCATTTTCTGTTTAAAGAGTCTCCTGGGCTAAGTGTTTTGCAGAGCAGCAAACATTACTGCCTATGTAGTTCTTATTATAATCACTTTAACATGATTTTATGTAATCACTTCTGGGATATAAAGTGGTGCAATTCCCAGCACTATAAGGTCATCTAAAATCATAGCTAAAAATATACGCAATAATTGTCCGCAATTCTAGAAGTCATTCCTCAACCAGCTCTGGTTATGAGGATGGAATTTTTCCCTCTCCTCAAATACATCACTTACCACAGATTGTATTTCCTAAATAAGTGAATCTGTTCAAATATTTTATTTCTTAGGATCAGGAATAGTTAAGTGCCGGGATTTTGCTTTAAACGGTTTCTAACCATTTCCTCAGGGAAAGCTTGTACGTACATTAAAGATTTTATTCTACATTTTGTGAGAACATGGTGTTTGGGGAGAGGAATCTCTGAGTTCTCACATTTTTAGCGTGCACTGTAGAAGTTATCCTTAACTCATGATTAGCTTTGTACCAGTTACCACCGTCATTAACTTATCTTTAGACTTTGCTCTCCATTCAATTCAGTTCCACTTACAAACATGTATTGAACATTTTCTAGGGGCAAAGCTTTACACTCACAAGACACAAAAACTATTAGGGTTATAAATGTAAAAGATAATATAATACCCAATGTTCATCCAAACTGGCCAGGAAGTTTCATTTTATGAGCAAACTTTGATTGATTGACAGGGACTTCCAAAAGTACTATCTGGAGAAGAAATCTAGGACTGCACTCAAGGTCAGCAGGCATGACTGTCACCATCAAAGTGATATCTTCCGTGGTCTAGAGAGTGGAAATTTGTGGTAAAATGGCAAATTTTAACCTAAAAATTGTGGGGAAATTTAGGAGAAAAGGTTCTTGTGTCTAAATTACATCATAGAGGAAGTAGCTCTGAATAGACCTTGCAAAAGGAGAATTTAGACATTAGAGAATGAACAGGGGAGGGGACATTCCAAGCAAGAGGAACTGGGAAGATCAAGGCATCGATGTAAACAATCCAGATCAGCCAATGGATGAGGCCGGAGCAAAATCTGCATAGAAGGATGTTGTGGGAGACAAGGTTGGAAAGAATACACAGGGACTGAAAGAGGAACAAAATTGTTATCTCATTAGGTATCAAAGTGGCTGGGCTTGACATCTTTTATACTTGTATATCAGAGCGTAAGTGCTTGTAAACCCAAATGACTCTACTTCTCATTTAAAAACACACAAATAACACTCAAAATGTCTCTTACTACTACTATACACTGTTGGAGGGAATTTAAATTAGTACAGCCATTATGGAAAACAGTGTGAGGTTTTCTCAGAGAAGTAAAAATAGAGTTACCATATGATCCAGCAATCCAACTACTAGGTATTTATCTAAAGGAAAGGGAATAAGTCTATCAAAGTGATACCTGTACCCCCATGTTTATTGCAGCACTATTCACAATGACAAAGATATGGAATCAACCTGAGTATCAAACAACAGGGAAATGGATAAAGAAAATGTGGTGTGTATACACGGTGGAATACTATTCAGCCATAAAAAAGAATGAAATCCTGTTATTTGCAGCAACATGGATGGAACTGGAGGTCCTTATGTTAAGTGAAATAAGCCAGACACAGAAAGACGAACATCACATATTCTCATTCATATGTGAGAGCTAAAAAAGTTGATCTCATGGAGATAGTAGAATGATAATTATTAGAGGGTGGGAAGGGTGTGTATGTGTGTGAGGGATGAAAAGAGGTTGATTTATGGGTACAAACATGTAGTTAGATAGAAGGAATTAATTCTAATGTCTGATAGCAGAGTAGGGTGACTACAGTTAACAATAACGTATTGTATATTTCAAAATAGATAGAAGAAAGGTCTTGAAATATTCCCAACACACAGAAATGATAAATGTTCAAAGTGATGGATATCCTAAATACCAACTTGATCATTACACATTCTATGCATGTAACAAAATATCACATGTATGACATCAATATGTACAAATATCATGCGTCAATAAAAATGTCTCTTACTGACATAACAGTATATCATAGTGGGCTTTATTGCTGCCTAACATATATTCACACTCTTTCTAGTATCTTGAAGTTCCTTTGGGAAACCACTACTCTATGCTTTTCCATATTTGTATGGGATTGACTGTTTCCTCTGTTGCAGGGGAAAAGTGAGGAAACCGATTACCATATCCCATTCTTCTGCCCAAGTAATAGGGTCAGTGATGGGCATCTAACCCAATCAGAGATGAGGAGACATTTGGAGACCTTGGCTGGGCTTCTGAGAAAGAAGAGCATTCCCATGCCCATAGAATCTAGTGGCTTGACACTGCTGTAGCCATCTTGGTGTCAGAAGGGGAGATATAGCCTCAGGATGAACCCAAAACACAGAAAATGACAAAATCAAGATTCGAAGATTAACTCGGCTCAAATAACATTGCATAAGCCCCTGGGTCAAGTTATGACTGAAGTTTAGTCCTTGAGCCCTCAGCTATATATGCCAATATATTTATTTTATTAATTAAGCCAGTTTGAGTTGGATTTTCCATCATTTGAAACAGAAAGAGTCTTACATGAGAGAATTATTTTAAATCTTCACAGGTTTTAGTTTTTTGGAGTCCAATAACATTTCTTTCTATGATGTAGAATGTTAATAAGGAATGTATCCTTATTAGCTTGCTCCTGAAACTACTTTTGATGTGCAGCTTCTAGGGAAACAAGCCAGTTATTCTGTCACCCAGTGACTTTACATTTTTGTGTACTGATAGGTTTCCCCAAGTGTTCTTGGAAGTCCTTTTGACTTTCCTAATGAAGCTTAGTTTCACATCCTCATTTTGTTTCATTTTTGATGTACACTGTATCAGTTCTCCTTATTTAATAAAATTTCAGTCAGAACGCAAAAGTTCAACTGAAATTCAGTTTACAGGGAAATACGTTCAAGTTTACTCTGTATTTGAGCAATATTCATAAACATTCAAAAATCATGTTTATCTTTTTAACAAATAGCACCATGTGATGTACTGTTTTTTATCCGCTATCTCTTTTGACTCACAGCCAAACTTTTGGGAGTATCACAGGGATTTGAGTAAAGAGGGTACTTGGTTCATTATATCCTAAAGCTGAACGTAGCTCCACCTATCTGTGTTTGGACTGGTAGCAGAGTGAGTATCTCTGGGATCTGAAACTGATTTCGCTAAGGAGAAATTGACTTTCTTTAAATCATACTCACAGTCTTTAACGACATCAAGAGATGGTCTTCAACAAATAAGGAAGAATGAAAAAAAATTATCTTATTTTTCAATCAAATGTCACTTTACTGTGGACATTTCCATGGGAACACTTACTATGAAACTTCTTTTTGAAGAACTGAAGTGGTCTCATCCCTGTCTGAAAAATTTAACTCTTGTTATCTAGTAGTATAATGACCAGTGAAAAGTGTCATTTCAGCTGATAAAAATAGCTTTAATATAAAACTTAATTGCTAAATATAATTATCTCCAAGATAACAATTTTTACTACCACCAATTTAGAAGGGCATTTACGGTTCCACAGAAAAAAGATACTTAAACATAGAAAATTAAATCTATAAAGTATCTCCAAAGAGGTTAAAACAAGAAGCCTGGGCAAGCATAAGAATGCTCAAAAGCTTACTAAAAGTCATTAATTTTTCTCCTATGTACTGTTAACTTTTTAATCATTTTTAAGAACAATATGTTTGGATTTTACTGTGTGGACCTTAAGGGAATAGTGTGTGTAAGAACTCTTCTTGGAGAAAGAAAGAGAAGTGGTGGTCACCACTGAGAATGAGGACAGAAAAAAGGCCACACTGGGTTTGGTGCAAAGAGAGCACTAGAGCCCCCCAGGAGAGCAGATTCAGAGAGTGGCAAGGAGAGAAGTGATGCTTAGGGAGTCTGGGGGAGGCAGTGACTGGTGAAATTTTGGCAGTGGAGGCACTGGAGTCTTCACAGTGAAAAATGTAATACCAGAGCCAGGTAATTGAAATTTTGGGGTCACTTTGAGAAATTAACTACTCTGAGCCTTAATTTCCTCATTCCGGTTATCTATCACTGAGAAACAAACCACTGAAAAGACGGTGGTGTAAAACAATAATATTTTGCTCACAAATCTGCAATTTGGGAAGGTGTCCGTGTTAGTTTTCAATTGCTGCTGTAACAAATTACCAAAAATTTAGTGGCTTTTAAAGCAACACAAATTTGTTCTTAGAATTCTGTAGGCTAGAAATTCAACATAGTTCTCAATGGGCTAAAATCGAGGTGTCAGCAGGGATGTGTACCTTTCTGGAAGCTCCAGGGGAGAATCTGTTTCCTTACCTTTTCCAGCTTCTAGAGGTTGCCGGCATCCCTTGGCTCATGGCCCTTTTCTCCATCGTCAAAGCCAGCAACAGCTGCTCAAGTCATTCTCCCATCGAATCACTCTGACCTCCTCTGCTGCCTTTCTTTTCCTCCTTTAAGGACCTTGTAATTACATGGGGCCCACGTAGATAACCCAGGATAATCTCCCCAGTTTAGGGTCAGCTGATTAACAATTTCATCTGCATCTTTAATTCCCCTTTTCCATGTAACAGAAACATATTCATAGGGTCTGGGGATTAGGACATCTATACCTTCCCATTATTCTGCCTACAGCAGGCTCACGGGGATGATGGCTCATCTCTACTCCACAGAGCCTCCGCTGGGGCAGCTGGACTGGGTCTGGAGCATCCACTTCCATGACAGCTTGCTCATGTGGCTGGCAGGTTGGTGCTATCACTGGGAGCTCAGTTCCTCTCTGTGTCAGCGTCTTCATGGGGCTGCTTTGGCTTCTGTATAACATAATGACTGGCGTATAAGAGCTGTTATTCCAAAGGACAGTAAATGGAAGCTGTCTCTTAAGGCCTTGGCTGAAAATTGACAGTGTCACCTCCATGATATTCAATGGGTCGAAGTAGTCACAGAGCCCATGTAAACTCAAGGGGAAGGGGCACAGAGCCCCAACTCTCTAGGGAAATGTCAAAGAATCGGTAGACATCTTTAATTCTCCATAGTCCTCATTACTAAAAAAGGGATGATCTTGACTTGCAGTATTGCTGTCAGAATTAGAAATGATGCATGTAAGTGGCTAATAACATTCCTCCTGTATGTAGAGCAACACATGGAGAAAAAACAACTCTCAAGTGTCTGTTGAAAATTGGAATCTGTGTGAATACATGAATATCGTGGTTCTTGATATTCTCAGGTGTGCATGAATATTACAGTTCTCCTCACCAGAAAACTTGTGCACGTGTTCTTATGTATGTTCTTTGGTACATTTTGGGGCATTCCCAGACTAGGGTAAGATCCTCAGTACTAAGGTACCAAGTAATAGGGCATGAAAACATTGCAGGGCTATTGTACATGTGCTATGGGGCATAATTTGGATTTATTTCCTTTTCAGAGATGGGGCTGGGAGATTTTTCATGTGTGATTCCAAGACAGCCTGCTTTGCTTTTTTTCTTAAGCAGGATGTGGGAAAAGATGTTTTGTTACAGGTGCCTGGCTCTGTTGTTTTGGTTTTTTTTCTGCTTATGTAAAGGAAATGCTATCAGACGGTAGTCATCTTTAAGAAAAAAAAGGGGCTGAATATTTTCATTATTCTTGTCAAAGCTCTTAATATTTCATAGTGCTTTTTTTCATTTTCCCTCTGGCTTCATGAATATATGAATAATTTTACTTTCATGCAATTAATCTTTAATTATTTCAACAGTTTTTTTTTACTTAAAAAAGCTTCATTCTTCCCCTAGTGATCAAAGCCTGAGAATTTAAACAATACAGAAATAAAATAGAAGAAGAAAGGTCTTTATAAAGTGGGAGGAAGACCACTGTTAATGGTCGGGAAGATGTCCTTCCAGACTTATTACCATGTTTATATACACATAAAACAAAACTGGAACATATTGTAGATACCATGCCGGTTTTCTTTTCCCCTAAATATATCGGGCATATCTTTCTATGCTAGTGCTTATTGGTCTACTTCACTCTTTTTGATGGTTGGATAATCTTCCAGAATGTGATGTATCAGAATATATTTTACCAAATAATAAAAACCTTAGTTAGAAGACATGGGTGGGAGGGGCCTATCACAGTCCACTGAACACAGGGGAAAAGGACTTTGTCTTCTCCCCGCCCCCCCAATTCATCCTCATACTGGTTCAGTGAAAGACTCCACTGGGAAACGTGCCTTGATGGTTTCCCCCTTTATCATGTATTTGTGTTGATAACCGCCACAGTCTGCAGTGGAAAGAGCCCCGAGAGTCCAGAGACATGGAATCGAATGTAAATCTGTCACTCAGTGTGTAAATGGGCAACTTCCTTACTCCTCAGGTCTCCAGATTCCCCCTCTGCAAAGAGAGAATTGGATTAGGTGGTCTCTGCTTTTGCTCACCTCCGCTTGGATTTATTGAATTGATCATGTGCTAAGCATTGCACCAGGGCCTTTCCAGGGTGTCCTCATACCAATTGCATTAGGTAGATCAGATAATCCCCATTGTTTAGACAGAGAGAGTGAAGGCAGGGGGAATTTAAGAACCCAGAAGGCAGGAAGAGAGACTGGCACTATTAGAATAGGACTGCGCAAGAACAAGCCAACTTTACCCAAACTGAAAGCGTGGGGTTCACCAGCACGTGACAGTTTATGGTACAGTTTCCCGTGTCTTCTTTCAGTAGCACCTCCCCATGTAGATAAGAAAGATGTTTTTATTCTTATTGAAAAGGCGACAAAACAGGTTAAGTGGCTTTTAAAAGATCATGTAGATAGGAAGTGATATTAGAGAGAATTAATTTCTTGGTTAGCAAATATTGAAATTGAGACTCTCACTCAATTCTGGTGATCATTTTGAGAATTCAGATTGTCTTACCTAAATTTGATGTGCTAATTTCTGAATAACTATAGATAAAAAAAAAGGACCCTGAAACCCGTAATTGAGAAGCATACATTAGGAAGAAAGTATTTTTAGGCATCGATATATAACATTTGCGCCTAGACTATTCTATCTTATGATCTTAAAATTCAGTTAAAATTTTATTTTATGATCATTTTATTCCCTCTTTTCATCTTTTAATAATAGTATACTTAGGAAACCAGTAATAAGAAAATCCTTTAAAATGAGGACTCTGTCAAGTGGCAAATATTTTTCAAACAAATAAGAAGAAAAGGATATTTACCAGTACTGTGAATATCTAGTTTTAGTTCTGTTTGTGAACAATGGACAGCCTTCCCTTTCCACTCCCAACCCCCCAAGTCCATGAGGGGTCATCTTGCTTCATGTGTATTTAAGGTAAATACGAAGCACATTATTTAAACAAACTCCCTAGTCTAGTAAAACTCAATATTTCTATTACAAGACTTTAATGGCTGCTTCTCACATTAATTGCATTTCCATAGTTGCATTTCAAAAAAGAAAAAGCTTCAACAGCTGAGTGTGGCGGCTCACTCCTGTGGACCCCGTTACTTGGGAGGATTGCTTGAGTCCAGGAGTTCTGGGCTGCAGTGTGCTCCACCAATTGGTGGTCCTCCCCACTTAGTTCAGCATTAACCTCCTGGGAGTTGGAGACAAGGTTGTCTAAGGAGGGGTGAACCAGCCCAGGTCAGAAATGGAACAGGTCAAAACTCCTGTGCTGATCAGTGCTAGGATCGTGCCTGTGAATAACCACTGCACTGCAGCCTGGGCAACAAAGTGAGACCCTGTCTCTGGTTTAAAAAAAAAAAAATTAAAAAAAGAGAAAGCTTTGACATGTATAAAGCACACAGGAATTTCTTCTAATAAGACTATCAAATGAGCATGTGCTTACTCATTGCCCTAAAGTAACCCTTCTGGGCATTAGAACGTGAGTCTGCTTAGAAAACAGGCAAGAGACCTCTTAGGACCTATTCAATCTTTGTGTGTAAACACTGGCTACTTGGAATTGGTTTTATGATCTCATGTTTAAACTTGTACTTGTGTCCAGACCAGTTCTGGTTTCAATTACATACTTGGCTCAGCCCTTTGAAACAGCTTCCCACCATGCCTCTCTCCCTGGGTAACAGTCTTGCTGCCCTCTCCTCCCCTCCCCCTTCCCTTAACCACTGGTCATTTCAGAGACGTTTCCCTTGCCCTGCGCTTCACACTATTTTCTCCAATCTCGTAAAGTACTCTTTTTCATTTCCAAGTATGTTGTTTCCTACCTCTATGCTCTTCTTATGCTGAAAGAAAAAGAAAGTCACTTTTTGCCCCCTCAAACAAAGGGAGGTTTGCTGTTTGCCCAAGTGATTCTTGATTTTAGGGCTGTACGAGATCCTTTTTATATACAGGGCTACCTCAATTTGGGGGCAGAAGAAAGAATGGTGAGTATCTAGATTGATTATCTTTTTTTTTTTTTTGAGACAGGGTCTTGCTCTGTCACCAGGTTGGAGTGCATTGACATGATCACAGCTCACTGCAGAAGCCTTGAACTCCTGAGCTCAAGCGATGCTCTTGCCTCAGCCTCCTGAGTAGCTAGGACTATAGGCACATGCAATCACGCCTGGCTAATTTTTTTTTTAAATTTTTTGTAGAGATGGGGTCTCACTCAGTTGCCTAGTTGGTCTCAAACTGCTAGCCTCAAGCAATTCTCCCACATTGGCCTCCCAAAGTGCTAGGATTACAGGCATGAGCCACCACACCTGGCCTGGACTGATTATCTGATGGGTACTTTCACCTGCAGTTCTAGTGAGGCGTTGTCCCAAAGACCACCAGAATGGCTGAAGAATCGAAAGGAGAGCTTTACTGGTGATATCACTTTTCACACTGGGAAGAGACAGTCTCCAGCATGTAACGAAGGTGCTCTCACTTTGAAGAGGGAAAAGGCAGGCTGGTTTCTATGCTTCAGAGGGTCTGTACTACTCAATAGAATCATACACATTCAGCAGGTTTGGGGGGGAAGCTATACATTTTTATGAGGGGGGTTGAGTGCATGCACAATGGATAAACATATTAACGTATGGAGCATACATCCCACGTTCACTTTGGGGTGACGTTTTAGCATTAAAATGAGGTAGCGTTGGCTCTTTATGTCAAAGGGTGAACTATAGGACGCAAAGACAGTATGTGCATCGTCTCTATAAGCTATCTGAAATTTGCTTGAAGTCTACAGTTGTTTATCAGGAAAGAATGTTTGTAAGGCTGGTCCAATCAGAGTTGTAGTGGTCTGGGTTGTAAATCAGAGTTAGGAAGGATCTGACAGTTTGGATAGCTCCTATTGTTAGAGAGTTTAACAAGAGTGTGGTTTTTCTTCTAGCCTTAAGCATTTAGGAAGTTGCCATGCTAGCTGAGCCCTGAAACTTCGACCCATGGGTAACGTGTTTCCTTAACTTTAGGATCTATCTTAGTTGATAAAGGGCATCTAATTTAGTCTCTCAGATCACAAGGAAATGTCTAGGGTTCTCATATCAACATATATTTGCAATAAATTCCAAGATGGTTATGGACTCAGAAATTGTTCTGGGTGTGAGTGTGAGAGGAGGCACAGTGATTTCTAAACCTATGAGTAGATTCCTTTCTCTTGGCTTTCCCCAGAGTGATTGAATTTCCTGTTCTCTTTAGTTATACTCTTTTTTAGTATTAGTTAAGGTAGAGGTTTGGCCTCTGTAATATACACTCAAAATAACAGAGGCTTTTTTTTTCCAAAAACAATTCTTTTTGTTTTGTTTTCTTGTTTGTTTTTTCTTTTTCTTTTTTTTTTCCTGAGACAGGGTGTCACTCTGTAGCTCAGGCTTGCGTGCAATGGCGCTATCATAGCTCACTGCAGCCTCCAACTCCTGGGCTCAAGGGATTCTCCTGCCTCAGCCTTCCTTGTAGCTAGGACTACAGGCATACGCCACCATGCCTGTCTAATTTAAACAATTTTTTTGTAGAAACAGGGTCTCACTGTGTTGCTTGGGCTAGTCTTGAACTCTTGCCCTCAAGCAATCCTCCTGCCTCAGCCTCCCAAAGTGCTAGGATTATAGACATGAGCCACCGTGCCTGGCCTTCTTCTAAAATATTATTCCATAATAAGCAGTCCAGGGATAACTGTGGTTTCATAACACGGATCCATGCTCCATTCATCTTGTTGCTGTGCCATTTTCACCATGTGGCTTCTATCCATAGTCCAGGATGATTGTTCTCACTATTGCACCATGTCTGAATCATAGATAGCAGGAAGGATGAGAAGAAGAAAGCAGAGATCATTTGCTTTTCTTTAAGAGTGTAAGAATGAATTTCAGCATCACTTCTGCTCATATGCTATTGGCCAGAACTTAGTCAAATGGCGCAAGCTGGCTGCAAAGGAGAGTGATGGCCATGTGCCCAGCAGTAATTTGGGGACACTATTCCTAAAGGAAGATGGGGAGAAGTAATACTGAAGGATAATTAACAATCTGTGCCACTGTCAACTCCTTTAACCACCTACATATCTATGCACATGCTTTTTCTCATAAAAGAAGCATATTTATTTCCTTTTCTATTAAAGGGAAGATATTAAAGGTCCTATCGAATCACTGCATCTCAAGCAAAGTCTACGTGTAAACCTTTCATTATGTCTGGCTCTGGTTCCTTGTGGCCTAGCAACCTATGGATTGCAAGACACGTTATCTCTCCTCCACAGCATAATAACCACAGTTAAAACTCCCATTCAGCAAAGGAAGGAGGCTGTCAGTGGTCCAGATGAGCAGGAACTGCTAGGACTCCTTCTCTAGAAGTGAACTCCACTCTTTGCTGGGATCACATGGCGACATCTTGTTCTGTTTTCTGGGAGAAACTGTCTGTGAATCACCCTCCATGGCCTCATCTGTGGTGGACATTGCAGAATAAACCTTTCTTGGAGACCGCATAGCTTTGTAGCCTGTTTTCTTGCTGATGTGGTCTGGGGTTGTGTGGAATATTGTTTATTTGCTCCTCTAGATCAATGATTTTTCTCCTTCTCCACACTCATCTTTTTCCGAGAGGCTGACTTGTATGGATTAGATCAATAGAGCTTCCCTGTTCTCTGTTTTCTCAACAAGTTCAGCCAGTGGGGAGTCCCAGAGAGAGATGAGAGGAAGGGGAGCAGCAGAGAAGTGGAGTATTGCCTCCCCCGCTCTCTCCTTGCAGGGATGCCCACGCCTGGTGGTGTCCCCCAAGCAGAGGTCACATCTGTCAGACAGCTCTTTTTGTCTCCTAGTTTCAATGACTGCTTTCTCCCCTCACTCTGAGGCTGAAGGGTGGTGATAGCACCCCACTGTTCTGAGGCGAAGGATTTCCCCACTCTCCCTTTCTGTCTCCTAGTTTTTCTCACAATTTATAAATAATTACTGTATTAAACTCCCCTCAAATTACACATTTGGAGTATTTCCTTATGGGACCCTGACTAATGCAAGAGCAGAAGCCAAAAAACAGCAGGCTTATTGTTGCCTTGGAAATAAAATAACCTCCTTCTGCCCCCCCAGATTAGTTTTCTACCAGAAACTGGCATCATACTGATATGATGGTACAAGCAGCCACAAACATATTACAGATCTCACCCTGACACAGTCTGTGCAACCGAAATATCTGATCTATCTGCTGGCTTCCGCACGCTGTCCATTTGCCCCCTCAGTTTCATGGTGGCTGTCTTGAGGCCATTTGAAACAATGGATTAGGTGGGGAGGCCACAGCTATCAT
>NW_012155062.1:1120850-1122910 GCF_000956105.1 Propithecus coquereli | reverse complement strand
AGTTTGAGGTTGCTGTGAGCTAGGCTGACGCCACGGCACTCACTCTAGCCCGGGCAACACAGTGAGACTCTGTCTCAAAAAAATAAATAAATAAAAATAAAGGAACTTGAAAAGTATAGCTTTGCTCTGTGTGGCTATGTGCTCAGCTAAAAATTTAGGGCTCCACTAATTAAGAAAGAAGAAAATGGATATTGGAAAGAGCTAGCAATCTTTGCCACATTAAACTTGACTCTAAATCATATTTTTCTAAAAAGTCTGATGTCTATAACCCTACAGCAATGAGTTATATTGGCTCCTCAGTTTCTTCAGTGGATCTGAAATATTTTATCTCCCAAAATACTCAGACTAGAGATCTAGCTAGCCCTTTGGAACACTCTGAATGTTGAAAATAGTCCCTTAAAAAGAGGGCTTTTGTTACTCTCTACCAAGAATCACATAATTCAATATTTTGTTGAAATGGTAGATGGAGTCCTCTAGTCTCCAAGGAAACTTTCTTTCTGATGTCTGTGGAACTATAATAACAAAGAGGCCAGAAGTTAGCTGGGGAAATTACATCTGAGTTTGCCTCAGCCAAAGTTTAAAAATGGTCCTGTAAGACATTTTAATTTTTTTGAAATAACTTATTTTCTGGAAAGTATCTCCAAGTACTAGAATCAGAAAAAGACTCAAAATATCAGAAAAAGACTCAAAATATAAGAAAAAGCCCAGGAATGACTACAGAGTTAAAAATGTTTTTTTTAACTCTCTCCCATTCTGCACAAACAGAAAAAGATTACTTGGAGAAGCGGCTGACACCAAAGCTGGAGCAAGGAAAGTACAAGATGAATTTGAAACATCTTGCAATGCCAGAAAGTAAGGAAGTACTTAAAAAGCGAGGTGGAATCATGTCAAAAAGACACAGGAGCCAAATGGAAGGAGTACCCAATGGCCACACAGGGACAATAGAGCAAAGAAAAAAATTTTAAGGCAATCAATCATAACCCATAACATAAATATTCCTAAGTCCATGTTAATATAAATAAATAAATAAGTGGGAGTATAGACAGTTCTTCTCATAGTAAAATTCCAATTAACAAATATGGAAGCAATGAAGGAAACAGAAAGTCATCATTTGACAAACACCTCATTAATAATAATTATTATAGGTAAGAATCATTAAGGCATGCTTAAAATTAGTGAGTGGAACTATTTTTTTTCTACAGATTTAGGGGTACAAGTGGTTTTTGGTTACATGGATGAATCGTATGGTGATGAAGTCTGGGCTTTCAGTGTACCTGTCACCTGAATAGTGTACATTGTACCCAATAGACAATTTTTCTTTTCTCATTCCCCCCACCCTGCTTCTGAGCCTTCAATGTCCATTATTCCACTCTGTATGCCCCTATGTGCCTAGCTTAGCTCTCACTCATAAGTGACAACATGCAGTATTTGGTTCTCTATTCCTCAGTTACTTCACTTAGGATAATGGCTTCCAGTTCCATTCAAGTAGCTGCAAAAGACATTATTTCCTTCTTTTTTATGGCTGAATAGTATTTCATGGGTATATATATATGTAATACAGATATAAATAATATATAATATAGATATTATAAATAATAGAAAATGTGATATATATACATTTTCTTTATCAACTCATGGTTGATAGGTATTTAGGTTGATTCTGTATCTTTGCAACTGTGAACTGTGCTGTGACAAACATTCAAGTCCAGGTACCTTTTTGATATAATGACTTCTTTTCCTTTGGGTAGATACCCGGTAGTGGGATTGCTGGATTGGATGGTGGATCTACTTTTAGTTCTTTGAGAAATCTCCGTAGCGTTTTCCATAGAGGTTGTACTAGTTTACATTCCCACTGACAGTATATAAGTGTTCAGTGGGTGAAACTTTAATGAGAAACAGGATATTTGCAGGAGCTCAAAGTATCTTTCCAGGAAATACTTATTAATTAAAGTGAGGAATTATTACAGTGGGGAAACTTGGTAGACCTGACCTTAACTGAGAAATCAAAGTTATCATCAGTAATGAGATATTTGACATCATGTTCCTCCAGACACGATGCA
>NW_012155062.1:1115645-1119060 GCF_000956105.1 Propithecus coquereli | reverse complement strand
GGCTTGCCCACTCTCCCTCCTGGGCGGTCCCTCTGGCTCTGACTTTCCTCCCCCAGCTCACTGTCTTCTCGGGGTCACATCAGGAGGCAGGTGCAGGTGGGCCGCTGCAGCCTTGGGAGTCTGTTGGCTGTGTATCGAGCTGTACCCTGGAATCTCTGGGTGTTAAGAGTGGGTGAAAGGTTCTTAAGTATATCTTTTTTAAGGCGATGTAGCCTCATTTGGAGGAAAAATTCGCCCATAATTTCATCTTTTAATATGCGATTTTACACTTGATTTTAGCCAAAAGGCTGAGAAGTGATTAACATGCAAGTTTAAATACTCATTTAAAGTCTTTTTGCATACACAGAATGTATCTTGTTAGAGTCCTAGACTACATTGTTTTGTATCCTTTTTGTTTTATTTATTATTTATTTTCCAATAGTCTTTGTATTATAGAGTTATGTGTATCATGTTCCCTTAAGTAAATGTGTCATAATTTATTTGACATTGCTTTGTTGTCAGACATTTAGTTTGTTTCTGATGTTTTCCCAAAGATGCTGCAGTGAAAACATTTATGCACCTGTTTTTTTCTTTCTTTTAGATTACTGCCTTAGGATAAGTTTCCCAACAAGAAATAATTAGGTTGAAGGTTAAGACCACTTAATGCCTATCGGTACATAGTCCCAACTTGATTTGTCAAAAGATGTATTGGTTCACATTGTGAACTAGTTTTAGCACAATCTTTGTAGCAGTTGGATGGTATGATGTTTTAAAAGGCTGATAAGTGAAAGTGGTAAAGTAATTTAATTTTCATTTATTTTTTTAGCACAATCTTTGTAGCAGTTGGATGGTATGATGTTTTAAAAGGCTGATAAGTGAAAGTGGTAAAGTAATTTAATATTCATTTATTTTTATTATTTAGAGATGGGGTCATGATATCCCTAGGCTGGTCTTGAATTCCTGGGCTCAAGCAATCCTCCCACCTCAGCCTCCTGAGTAGCTGGGATTATAGGCATGTGCTACCACATCTGGTTTATCTGTTTTTTAGATGAGAAAACTGAGATTTAAAAGAGGTTACATAAACCTAGAAAATTGACACTTTGAATTTGTCTATAAAATTTAGAGTTTCTGGTTATTCCAGTATATCCTCAAATCTTCAGGTAATTCCAGAAAATCCTTAACAGATTCTAGCTGGCTTTTGCTCTCTGACGCACTTAAGTAACGTCTAGTAAGTTGAATAGGGGTTCTGTTCCCTCAAGAATCAGATTTCTTTGAACATCAGTCAAGACGGAGAGAAATGAAAAGAAAGTATACTCAACAGCTTTTTTTTTTAAAGGATAATTAATTAATTTCCATTGGATCTTTGGTACAACTCTTAGTCAGGAATTATTTTAGGCTTGAGTACATGCTTATTTTCATGTTTTCTAAAAGAGTTCTAAGTAGCCACTTCTAGTTCCCAGTTTAACAAAATTACAACCAGCTGGGTCGTGCCTGTAGTAATCCCAGCATTTTGAGAGGCCGAGGCAGGAGGATCGCCTGAGGCCTGGAGTTGGAGACCAGCCTGAGCAACATAGCGAGACCCCATCTTTACAAAAAATAGAAAAATTAGCCAGGCATGCTGGCATGCACTTGTAGTCCCAGCTACTCCAGAGACTGAGGCAGGAGGATCACTTGGGCCCAGGAGCTTGAGATTACAGCGAGCTATGATGATGCCACTGCACTCTAGCCCCGGGGCAACAGAGCCAGACCCTGTCTCAAAAAACAAAACAAAACAACGCCCTCCACCCCCCAAAAGCACTTTCTTCTCAATAAGGCTGCCGAGCTAGTTGCAGAGGCAGAAAGGTAGATCTACGTAAAGACCCTGAGGGACAAGTCAAGAGCAATACCCTTGAGGTCAAGCCCAGTGACACCATTGAGAACGTCAAAGCCAAAATCCAAGGCAAGAGGGGCATCCCACCTGACCATTAGCGTCTGATATTTAGCAGGCAAACAGCGGGAGGATGGCCGCACTCTTTTCACAACATCCAGAAAGAGTCCGCCTTCGTCATCGTGGAGCCTTCCCTCCTCCAGCTGCGACGAGACGATCTGCCACAAACGCTGTGCTCGCCTGCTCCCGGGGCTACCAATTTCCACAAGAAGGAGCGCGGCCACACCACCCACCTGCGCCCCAAGAGGAAGGTCCAACAAGGCCCCTCCAGCGGCTCCTCCTCCTTTCCCCGCTGGCGGCGTCGCGCCCAAACCCCTTGGCCCTGGGGCCTCGATAAAGTTTCCCGTTCACTGGAGAGAGAAAAAAACCTCAAAAACCAAAAACCAAAATACATCCTTATTGATGCCCAATAAATAGTACTTTTTGAATCTCTATATACTGCCTGAAAATGGCAAAATTTTTACATCTTAGAGCCCAAACTTCAAAGCAGTTACCTTAAATTACAAATTAACAAGTTTTGCTTCTCTGATATGTAATGTTTATAGGAGCTTTGGCTTCCGTTGATTTAACTGGATAATGTGGGTAAGGAATGAGGGGCTTAAGTAAGTTGCATAGGGTGGGAGGGATGCATCCGGGGAGGAAACGTTTTCTGTCAAGAATTGTGCTTTCTGTTCCTGTATTTGGAGTTGTGCCACAGGGAGCATAGATATTTATGGAATTTAGTTTTGTTAAATAACTTTTCCCCGTGGTCATGTACTATAGTGTCTTTCTGTTTTATTCAATCTCTATACATCCTACAAGAGAGCTATTTATAGCATTTAACGTAAAGAGGAATCTCAAAATAATCTGGGGCAGAAATTATTATAATTCTTATCTAGAAGTTTTCAGTTATTAGCAACATATCATTGCTTCATATTTGAAACGATATAATATGATCATAAAATACAGAGCACGGGATATCTTTTTCTTTTGAAAGTGTCCAGTTTTCTCTGTTCTTATTTTCTAACCCATGGTAAGAAGTTGGAATCACATACTTTCTTTAAGGGAGCAACCGTATAAACATCTCTGCAAGAAAGAGAAATTATTCCCATCAATTTGGTGAGACGTGCCTGGCACTAGGAGATCTTTGTGAGCTCAGCCATGTGGTTTGTTACCTTCTTTCCTGAACACTGCTTAGAGTTATGTAAGAAGTAAATAGTATATGCGTGTAGCAGCAAATTGTTAACATCTCAAATCTATAACACCCAACTCTAACAATTTCAGATGTTTTATTTTTATCTAACTAAATTTGCTTTTGGTGGTTGGTAATCTGTTATCAAGAGGAAGATTTTCTTAATTATTACTACCATTGTATTCACTCTACCTGATTCTTTTTTGTGTTGGCTTGGTTTCTAACATGCGTTAAAACCAAAAATATTGAAATAAAATTTGACTGAAATAGTAGAAGCTAGAGTTAAGGTACTGGAATATCTTAGATCTTTTGGGGGGAAATATACTGTGGAACATTTT
>NW_012155062.1:1113673-1115226 GCF_000956105.1 Propithecus coquereli | reverse complement strand
TAAAGTAAAACAAATAAAAAAAAGACTTAGTCTAAAAGAAAGTGATTTATATTTAGCTTGAAAGTTGCTAATTTCCATTTTTGCTTTGATTGTCTGTGTTTTTGAGGTCTTATTCAAGAAATCTTTGCCCAGACCAATGTCCTGCAGTGTTTTCCCAACGTTATCTTCTAGTAATTGTATACATTTCAGGTCTTAGATTTAAGTCTTTAGTTCATTTTGATTTTATTTCTATATGTGGTGAGAGATAAGGGTCTAGTTTCATTCCTCTGCATGTGGTTATTCAGTTTTCCCAACACTATTGATTGAAGAGCCTGTCCTTTCCCCATTGTATATTCTTGACACCTTCGTCAAAAATGAGTCTACTATAAATGTGTGGATTTCTTTCTGGATTCTCTATTCTGTTACATTGGTCTATGTGCCTATTTTTTATGCCAGTACTATTCTGTTACTATAGCTCTGTGGTATAATTTGAAGTCAGGTAATGTGATTCCTCCAGCCTTCTTCTTTTTGCTCAGGATGGCTTTGGCTATTCTGGGTCTTTTGTGGTGCTATGCAAATTTTAGGGTTGTTTTTTCTATTTCCGTGAAGAATGTCACTGATATTTTGATAGGGATTGCAGTGAATCTGTAGATTGCTTTGGGTAGTATGGACATTTTAACAATATTGATTCTCCCAATCTGTGAACATTGAATATCTTTCCATTTTTCTGTGTCCTCTTCAATTTGTTTCATCAATGTTTTATAGTTTTCACTGTAGAGATATTTTACTTCTTTGGTTAATGGGATCACATCAAGCTACAAAGCTTCTGCACAGCAAAGAAAACAATTAACAATGTGAAGGAGAACCCATATGATGGGAGAAAGTATTTGCAAATTACTCATCTGACAGGGATTAATAACTAGAATATATAAGGAGCTTGAAAAACTCAATGGGAAAAAACCAAATAATCTGATTAAAAAATGGGGAAAAGTGCTGAATAGACATTTTTCAGAAGACATACAAATAGCCAACTAGTATGTGAAAAAAAAATGCTCAACTGCATTTCAAAGCTACATTGAGATATCATCTCACCCCAGTTAAAATGGCTTTTATCCAAGAGACAGGAAATAATGCATGCTGGTAAGGATGTAGAGAAAGGGGAACGCTAGTACATTGTTGGTGGGAATGTAAATTAGTATAGCCACTATGGAGAACAGGATGGAGGTTTCTCAAAAAACTAAAAGTTGAACTACTATATGATCCAGCAAACCCACTGCTGGGTATATGTCCAAAAGAACAGAAATCAGTATGTTGAAGAGATACCTGTGCTCCATGGTTGTTGCGGCACTATTCGCAATAGCCAAGATGGGAAATTGGCTTAAGTGGCCATAACGGATGAATGGATAAAAAAAATGTGTTATGGCCAGGCACGGTGGCTCACGCCTGTAATCCTAGCTCTCTGGGAGGCCGAGGCGGGCGGATGGTTTGAGCTCAGGAGTTCGAGACCAGCCTGAGCAAGAGCGAGACCCCGTCTCTACTAAAAATAGAAAGAAATTAATTGGACAACTAAAAAT
>NW_012155062.1:1112016-1113623 GCF_000956105.1 Propithecus coquereli | reverse complement strand
TAACATTTGGGGAAGCTGGGTGAAAGGTATACATGAAGTCTTTGTACTATTTTTCAGGTTTTTTATGTCCAAAATTATTTCAAAATAAAAACTTTCAAAAAGGAATAAAATGGTGATAAGACTTGGGAGGTGATCACAGGCCTTGTGTAGGTTCTTCTTTCTCTGATAGATAACTGAGTTGGATGCTTGAAAGCATTCTGATTGTATTCATGTACTTTATTAGCAAAACTTATATATCACTGATTTTTTATGTACTATTCTCTGGAACTTTATTTCTCTTGACTCTATGTTACAGTTAAGTATAGTTAGGTATATAAGCTCTGTTATACATTACGTTATAGTTTAGCAGCCAGCACTGTATGCAGTATTCCATATATGGCAATACTGGAATGAGCTACTGTTTTGTATCCAACACTCTTTCCTGACAAAGCCTGCCATTTTGTTTACCTTTTGGTTATAGCACCACACTAAGTCTACATTTTCAGAGGTCTATGAAAAGTGACTTTTAAGATCTAGTCTCCAGATCATGACAGAACAGACCTTTAAAATGTTTGTTAGAGAGACCTTGGATGATCTACGTCCTCCATACCATGGATTATCCCAATTTACATGAATTTGTCTTCTGCCTTTTTGTTTTCTACATTTCTGATCATTCACAGAATCATATAATTCCTCTGCAATGCAGGAAATGCTTGAATCTGGCATCTCAGACATGGTTGGAGCTATCTGGTCAATAAGGGAGTGGAAGCTTATTTGCATGGAGGCTGAAGAGCTTCCTGGGAAAGGACTCGTGTAAGTCCTTACTTGGAGTTCAGACAAATCTGGGCAGTTCAGACAATACGGTGGAGCAACTTACAGAAGACTGCAAAATTCCATGAGAGGTCTCCCAGGAGAGAACGTTCCTGTAGGTAAAGTTCCAGGCATGTGAGCATGACCCAGGAAACAGGTCTGAGATTTTGTGGGAGGGGACGAGCGACAAATCTGAGTACTACACGATGTAAGTCATCAGGATTTGTCTTCTGTCAAAGCCCCATTAGTAGAGAAAGGAGATTTTGAGTAAAACAATTAAGAGCTGTCTTACTGAATTATGTCATGCGTATTTAACAGCATGGCATTGGAGTCCTTGCTATAATGTAACACAAGTGTTGGGAGGCAGACACTCTTCTGTAGTTTAGAAGCTGAGAGCTAGAGGATTGCTAGGGTCTGGACCTAGCCCAGGAATCCAGCCCAGGAATGAGGAAGATTGTGACACCCAGGAGGACATCTCATACCTGAGGTTAAATAAAATAGATCTTTTCTCCAAGTTACTTCTCTCTTCAGCATCTCTGTTACCATACACAGAGATGGCTCTTGATTACAAAATAATGTTTATTTTCCTTCAGCCAAGTGTTCAACAATTCTATCAGAATGTTTAGTTTAGATGTGAAATTTCATACAGTGTGTCTTCTCTGTAGTCCATATTAGAAGTTTAAAATGAACCCATAAGATTTTTATTTTTTAATATTATCTTTTTATTTTTTATCATTTCTTGTTTATAACAGTTGTTTCTGTCATTAACAAATGTTTTCCTTAAAGTTTTTCAAAACTTATGGGTATATATCATCTCT
>NW_012155062.1:1097860-1103061 GCF_000956105.1 Propithecus coquereli | reverse complement strand
TTTCATACAGTGGCAAGAAGCCGTTGAAGGTTTGTGTAATTTTCAAACAAAGCAGTGATTTTGTTGGTAAACCAATAGAATTTTCCAAGTATTAATACGATGGTATAATAATGCTTTCCTGGACAAAATTGCTAGAGTTTAAGAAGAGGACAGGTAGACAAAGGCTTTATTCAAAGCCTCAACCCTTATAGAAAAATAAGTTCCACTACTGTTAAGAAAGTTATAAAGGCAGCTATGATAACAAAGATAGTTATTGTGGTTGGAAGTAAAGCAGACAGAACAATTGACAGAATTCCTTTGCCAACTGACAAGGTTTGGTATCCTATAATATCAGCATACAATATGGGAGAACAATTCCTGTCTAGAGAGTGCTGGCAGATGTTTCACATCATAAATGAGTGAAATTTCTTTTAGTATATGTGAGGGACATAAATGAAGGGAGAAGTATTCGAGGTCTGCTTTTTTATTTATGCTAAAATATCAAGCTCCAGAGAACGTTTTCTTCACTTACATGATGATGATGCTAAGCATTATAGAGAAAGGAAAAGGTTCACTGGTTCAGTACAGACAGAACTTCGTGTGCAGCAGGGAAGGGCATTTTCAAAGTGAATAAAAGAATCCATACATTGATTTTGTCACAGAAAATAGTAGGTGCTTGATTTAATGTTGATGAAAATTGTGAAACATTGTGACCGTAACTAAATTATGACTACCGAAATTATATACTTACATACAGAGAAATGGGAAGGAAGTGAAAGACTGTGTCTCTGGAAAAGATGCTCACACACATTGTTTAAATTAATTCAACTCTTTCCTGGGAACTGATGATTTTCTTCACTCATCAGAAACAGAAATCAATGACGTATTTTGGGTATATTTAAAATTACATCCAACGTCTATGACAGAACATGGAAAGGGGGGACTACAGAAGTAAGCCTGTTAATTGACTAGCCAACAGTTATTCTTTCCTTTCCCCTCACTCATGGAGCCATCATTTTGTTCAGGGAAGCCCCAGGGGATGAACAGCAACTGTTATAGGTGGAATGACATACAGTTATACCGGTTGTGCATGACAAAACCACTGTGGCCATTTGCCCTTGCCCTGGGTCTAAGATAACGATAGTAATTCCATTCCCCTTTGCTTGCAGATAGGAATGGCCGTGTGAGATTGCTTTGGCAATGAGATATAAGGTGAGGTATTTGGAGGCCTCTGGGAAAGCCTAAGGACAAAAAGCTAACATGCTAAGGATAACAGAAGAAACACAGAGTCTGCATTCTTGATAACATCCCGGAGCCACTGAACGAGGCCCAGAACAACTTAAACAACTTATCGAAGGACTTCTTGTTATATGAGAAAAATAAACCTTTCTTTATGTAAGCCAGTGTTTTTGAGTATTCTTTACTTGTAGCCAAAGCCTTTGTAACAGGTGCCTAAGCATACCAATTCTTTATGAGAAAAATACTTCTCCGGCTATCTAAATATAGCAGTTATTAGCTATTGACATTTTGATGATTTTACTCCCAGATTTTTCTGTACATATCATAGTGCATAAAATTAGTTTCAGCCCATATTGACATGCAGTGAGGTGCTGGCGACTGAAACTTAAACACTACGTCTGGCATTGCTGTGTGGTAAACGGAGAAAGCAAGTCAGTGTGAAGTAATTTCCGTTGTAAGCTCACAATCATTTGAGTAATCTTCCTTTTTTATTAGTTGTAAGGCAAGATGTTTACACTGCTCTATCAAAAGTTTATAACAAGATATTTTTTTCTCTCTTAGAAGGTCTCTCAGCCAGGTACAGTGGCTCACGCCTGTGACCCTAGCACTCTGGGAGGCGGAGGCGGGAGGATCGCTTGAGGTCAGGAGCTGGAGACCAGCTTGAGCAAGAGCGAGACCCCATTTCTACTAAAAATAGAAAAAATTACGTGGGCATGACAGCACATGCCTGTAGTCCCAGCTACTCGGGAGGCTGAGGCAGGAGGATCGCTTGAGCCCAGGAGTTTGAGGTTGCTGTGAGCTAGGCTGACACCACGGCACTCACTCTAGCCAGGGCAACAGAGTGAGACCCTGTCTCAAAAAAAGAAAAGAAAAAGAAAGAAAAGAAAGAAAGAAAATCTCCTTCCTAATAAATCCAGAGTACAGAGCATGCCGAGAGAGGGTACTATTTTGCCTGAGGAGTTCAGAGGCTTTCTAGAAGGGAGGTATCAAAATCCTACCATTTTTTGCCTGAGATTTAAGTTGGGGAACCTATTAGGATGGACTGAGGTGGCTCTGATCAAAGCCCGAAAGCCCAGTTGAGAGGAAAGTTTACAAAGCCACTGGAATAAAGTGACCAGGTGCTTAAAATCAGCAGAACCGATGGCCGAGTGCAGAATTAAGTTGAGGGAAAGTCAAAGGATATGGTGACAGGCCCCAAAACCTGTCCCTCCCAGTCCTCTTGGGAGCTGACTTATACCGGGGGTAGCAGTTGTGTAACTGAATCAAAGTTTGTAACTTTGAGAACTCTGCCCAGGTTGGTGTGGGGCCATTCTGATGTAACAGAACCCTGCTGAGTGACTCCTCTCCCAGATTGTCAAAATGTTTTTCTATCTACTTAGATCTAAAGTTTTGGTACAGGTTCATCTTCTCGCTAGGTATATGACCTTGGATAATTTGATGAACTACTCTGGGTCTCTTTTTCTTCAACTATAAAACGATGATCACTGAAGTTTTTTTTGAAATATTGAGATGAGAAATGTAATGCATTTAATATATGATTTTAGATTGCAAAGTTCTAAAGTACAATATCAGGATTGAGCTGTTGACTTGGTTAATGCATATTAGGCTGCCATTTAAGGTTGAATACCACACAACTGCTGCAAATGCCTACATTTGATACTTTAAAAAGCTCACAGTGCCTGTATAAACTGGTGTTTAAATTTTGTTTTTGTGTGATGAGATATAATTTAATTTTACATATTCTACATAGCCTCTATCATTTTAAAGGGTTTATGTTTTTTTAAAGAGAAAAAATTATGCCTGGCCATAAGACTTGTGGTTGTCAATTAAACATTATATTGCAATTTTTATCCTAGTTCAGTCATTCCTGTACATACTCCCTCTAGTGGTTCAAGCTATTTAAAATATTTATTGAACATTTCAGACCAACTTAGTTTCTAGCTGTCCTGTATTAAGTTAATGCTTATATTTATTCTCTCATAGCCTTTCCTCCTCTAACCAGGATGAATATTTTGTTTTTTAAATGCATTACTTAAGATGAGAGTAAAAAAAAAAATGGATGATTTTTTTTTCCTCATTTCAGTTTGACATGAAAGGAAACAAGGTAATCAATGAACTCAAGCCAACAGAAATTTGTTGCTCAGTATCTGTACGGTACTAAGGTAACCAAAATACAACAGGACGGTCTCTGTCCTCAGCGAGCTGGCAGTCTAGGTGGGGCAGTGTCATTTTTCTCCTCTGTGTGGCACGTAGCTTATGGAGCATTGGAGGGGTCTTGGGCTGGCTGGTAGGGTTTTACACTGACATCATGGTCATGGTTTTTAGCGGCTGGTTTCTGTCCTCACTGGCATCCTCTGAGATGTTTGTGATTCCAGAGGATTTCTAGTCCCGAGGTCTGTGCTGTCTTCCGCAGCTGAGTTCTTTCAACACAGCTGTGAGACCCCCGTGGACCTCTTGGTCTTCTTTTAGTACTTCCTTATCCCTCTGGGGGAAGGGAATGAGGAGAATGAGAAACTTCCTGTTGCTTTATTGTGATGCTCTGGGGCCCATAGGAAGCTCCGTTGGGTGGCCGTGTCATCCTACTATGGCTTCCTTTCTCCTTTACTGCTGTGTGGGTTCAGCCTAGATGGGTATTCCATGTCTCCCTCCGAAGGGCTTCTGCACCTAGTCACCTTGACTTTCCCTGTAGATTTCTCTCCCGTTCCGGCTCTAAGGACCAAATCCAGGCAAGGGGTGGGCAATCACCCTGTCTCTCTGCCAAGACTTTTGACTGAAAGGCCAAAGATTAGGGTGCCTGTCCCTAGTTTCTTCCTGACACTTCCTTCCTGCCCCTCGGAGCAGTGCTAGTCTCATGTCTCATGGCCTGAATAGCAAGGGGTCCTAGGAAACACATATCAGTTAATTCCTCCTTTGTCCCAAGACAATGGATGTCCTAGTAGGAGGGGTGTCAGCTATGTCAAAGCTGCACAATGTTTAAGGAGAATGATGGGGAAAAATGGGAAATGGCCTTTCATTTAAAGATTAGGAGGCCATTGGTATGTTTCAGAAATAAATTTCAAGCCTCTGAGAATGGAGGAAGAGCGGCAAGAAGGCAAGGGATGTAAGCAGTGGGTGAGGAGATTTAACACCTCACATTTATTGAGCACTTACTATGTACTAAACACTATTTTAAGTGCTTAGATGAATTAACTCATTTGGTCCTGAAAACAACTCTGTCACCCCCATTCTCCCTTACAGATAAAGAAGCTGAGGTCCAGATGGGTTAAGTTATTTGTCTGAGGACACACAGCTAGTAAATGGAAGGGGCAGCCTGGCTCTCAATCCCTACATGCTGTTGTGATGGGTGAGGACCTGGTGGCAACAGATCAGAGAGCACCAGCTCCAGAGGAGAGCAGAACCCAGAGATTTATGTTAGAATAAGGATACCTGGACAGTTGCAGGGAGGGAAGAAGGAACTGGTGGAGTGTGAGGAAAACCTGTCTTAATAAACATTCATTCAATCACTGACATGTAGAGAGAAAGGGAAGAAGAGATGGTAGAAGAAGCAGGCATGGGACAAGACCAGTGAGGAGTTAACCCTGGGTGAGGCACAGAGATGCCTCTCCTTCTGAGACAACTGCAAGGACAGGTCTGGGTGAAGGAGCCGAGCAACTCTGAGCTTTGAGAGGCGTAGGGGCAGCTGGAGAGGGAGGGGCTAGGAACGATGTGTGGCTGATCTCAGTGTGTGGTGGCCAGATTGGCTGAGAGTGAGAGGGCAGACTGGGGAGCCTGGGGCTGTAGAAGCTCTCTGGATTATGGAGTAGCTTCTGTGAGCAACGCAATAAGGATTGAAACAGAAAGAAAGGAAAAAATAGCTGGATCAAGTTGAAATTTTGATTCTTCTTATTATGTACCACACACTATACTATCGATACATTTTTTCATAGTAGGCTTTCATGATAAAGTTTATTACCCTGATTTAACCTTCAAGGAAAGTGAGAAGC
>NW_012155062.1:1091849-1093785 GCF_000956105.1 Propithecus coquereli | reverse complement strand
AAACTCTAAAGATACAGATACAGTCCTTTTTGATTAGTGCCTGAAATCCAGGCTTCCTTCCCAGATGATACCAGTGTGGCCACCTGCTTACTGCACATCCTCCCAGATCACTGCCTGTATATTAATACATACATATGTGTGTATATATATACCTCCTTGGTAAATATAGATTATTTTAAGGAATGTTAAATGTAACTGGTATGAAATGGCTGTTATTCCATAGCTTGCTTTTTCATGTAATTTTATGTCTTGAGGAGTTTTCCCTGTTAGTGCGTATAATTAACTTAATTATTTTGAACTGCTGCTTAGTACTTCATGATATAGCTATTACAGCATTTATTTTCTATTCTATTTTTGACAGATATTTAGGTTGTTTCCATTTTTTTTACAATGACAAAAAGTTCTGCAGTGAATTGCTGTTTGCCTCCTTACAGCTAACGGCCTCCTAAGCAATTTTGCTTTCTTCTCTGAAGCTGCGACATCAGCCATTTCTAAGACCCCTACAGTGTTGCTTTTTACCCCCAGCCTCTTTCAAGGCATTTTCCCAAAGACCATTCCCTCCTCAAGAGGCATTTTGAGAGCAACTGTTAAAATAATTTTAAAATTTCCCATCATTTTGTTTATATCTTCAATGCTCAGAATTTGACACAGCAAAATAGTTGGTATTTGGTGAATGTTTTGTTGAATGAATAAATTATATATTTGGGAAAAGAGCATTGCCTTGGGAATGTGAGGGGCTGCACTTTTGTGAATTGGCTTTATGATCCTAGATATGGGAAAAGTTGTTCCTGGCTCTTTTCCTCTTCAGGAGGTGGTCAACTAGGAGACTTCAAAGGTTATGTTCATTCCTCTACTTTGTGGTTCTATTTTGGGGGGCAGTGGAGGTGGGTGGGGGGCTTTCCGCAGTGCAGTACACTTAGTACATGCTAAAGAAACATTTGATTATGCCATAGTTTTATCTAATTTTCACAGTATTGAAATGTAGCAAACATTTCAATATATGTTTATAAATTCATTTTGAAAATGTGGGTCAAATGAAAAAGTCATAGTCTGAGGCAATTTGTCACGGTAAAAGAACATATTTTTGAATCTAGGTATTAATCTTAAATATTAAAGACAGAAAATATAGATCTCTAAAGATCTAAGGAAAAAAATCATTTTGGTGATCATTTCTTAGGGAGCTATTATACTTTATAATAAGGAATTTGTGATTAAATTCCTATTGGTTTAAAGAAAACATTCACATTGAACTTGAGGCAATAAATTATTTATTAGAGGCTTAATTTATTCTATTAGACTCATATATTGTAGGTGACTACACTATCATATTTTTATCAAATGAGCCTATATAATAGTTATTTACCAAGAGAATTCATGACACTTTCTGTTTTGAGTAAGTAGAGTTCTTTTAGGATTGCTCTAAAATGCTCCCCAGAGCTGCAGCTTAGGAGCTAAATTCAGAATTATAAATCGTAAAGGAAAAAAAGGGATATGTATGTGTATATAAATGTCTCATATTTGCTAAATCTCTTTCCTACTTTTTTGTGAGAGGAGATGTCAAATTGGGAAGGTAGGCCTTGCACAAATTCTTTTACTGAAAGGAAAGCCTTCATAAATTTAAAAAAGCCAACAAATAAAAGACGTACAAAAGTCCAAATTCTCATATTATTGGGTAGCTAGATAATTTACTTCTATGATTTAAAATATTTGAACCTTGAGCATGTTATAGTAAATATTTTTACTTACATGGAACTCAATTATGTTTACTTAAATTACTATTTTCTTAAAGTCAATATGACTCTGATTAAATCACTAGAGTTTTATTTAAAACTGGCTAGAACTTTCCTAAAGATTTTATTCCCGTATTTTTCTTAGATTAGTATATTCCTATTATTGCTCCAATAAAAAGTCTTTGTTTAAGAACTCTTATATAGGC
>NW_012155062.1:1088726-1091764 GCF_000956105.1 Propithecus coquereli | reverse complement strand
AAGCAAAGTATATTCTCCTACTATCAATTCCTGTTTTTCATACTCCACTGGGAGTGGTGGGAGTTATACCCAAGTTGGGGTGTTATGAAGCTCAGGGGACTTTCCAGCCCAGCACAGGCAGCTGTGACATAGGGGACCAAGAGGTGATCCTCGAGGCTATGATAATGGCTGGGATGGCCAGGAGGGCCTGTAGAGAGGTAGGAAACGAGGGCCTGGCTGTCACCAAAGCCTGGGTGTGTCTCCTGCCAATGGTAGAGTAGAATGAACCCGCAAGGCCCGTCAGCACACTTGTGTCTTTCTCATGAGAGTCTTGGCAATTTAAGGGCGGAAAAATAGACGATCAGAGGTTCCAGAACTGGGGACTGGTGTGGAGCTAATAGCCAGTGGGTAAGGCGTCCTGGAGGGGAGTCTGGGCAACTTCAGGCCTTCTCGACGTACAGTAATGTGTTACGTCACTTCAAGTCAGTTTACGTTCAGCACCTTTGAAATTTAAACCTTTGGTCTAAATTTTTATGTTGCGTAAAAGAACGTCTTGGCAATTTAGATTTCTTTCTCTGAATTTTCTTTTCTCTCTTTGAGATCATACTGTGCAGCAGGACACCACAGGTTTAGTAGCCATGTGTGTTCTTGGTAGAAAAGTCTGCATCTTCAGAGTTGGTTGGGAGTATGTTTTTCTAAAAATTCTGTTGTTGATGTCTATTTTCTTCTCACGACCATGTAGATGAATAAATTCTCACCCTTTTATTTTACCTTTCTAAACAAAATAAAATATGATATCTGTTCAAAAACATTTAATAAGGAAAAGGAAAAGCCAGTCTGAAAAAAGGTCAGTGAGACACAAGGAAGTGTGATATTTGCTGAAAGCTCCTGTCAGAAGAGTCTGAGTAATGTGGACCGGCCAAGGGAGACAGACACAATTAAGATGAAACTCATCCCCCCACGTTTGTGAAAATGTGAGTTTATGAATCCTAAGAGGTGGGAGGCCAAATGAGATCTAATTGTGTCTTATTTAACTTGGCCTTTTCGGTGGATAATCCTTGGCTCTCCCTGCAAATATCACACTTTTGTCAAACGGACCTTACTCTAATATGTTTTTCTTTTTGTAAATGCAAAGTATTTTTGATCATACAATGGTAACTCAACTAATAAAGTTTTCAACTATAAATGCAGTCTAAGCTCTAATGGAAACCATATATCAGGGGAAAGAGTCCCAATCTTTATTATTATATTCCAGCTCAAATAGTTCACACAGCAGGTCCTCCAAAGGGGCCCAGAAAAATAGCTAAAGAAATATTACTTTTGCAAAGATTCACATACTCAGTTTAAATATACTGTAAAAACAGGAGACTGGCTTATACAAATAAGTAGATGTTCATAATTAGGAAAGAAAGTTTGAAATATGGTCAACTCCAAATTGTCTTCTCGGGCAAGTTGGGCAAAGAGTTGCACTAAAGAAAAATCCAAAACAGACATGGTTCTCAAGCTAATCGGTTTATGGCTTATATTGAAATATATGATATTTTCTGAAGGAGAATTAACTTCCAATTTTATTTTTTTGTCAGAGTGTCCATGAAGTTCTTGAGACCTTGGCTCAAGGGGACTAAGGTTCTAGTCCCAACTCAGATATCAACTCACAATGTGTATTTAGGCAAATCACTTGTTCTCTCTCGACTTCATTACCCATCCGAAAATGAGTGTTTTCAACTAGATAATCACCAGATTCTCTTCCAGCTCTAACCATATATAACTTTATTTGATTTTGAGCCTTTGTGAATAATCTGAAGTTGAATTAAAGTTGGAAGGAGAATGTGGTTTCTTGATATCTTTAGTTTTGTTCTTTTTTGGTTTTAAAAAACCCTCAGACCACCATTCCATTAAGAAACCAACGTGTCAGGTCCTAGGAGAGCTGCAATCTGACCTGGCTCCTTGTGGGAAATATTTCAGTGCCAGATGAAAGCACAAGGGGAGAGAGGACCGAAATGAAGGCAGGAGGGACAGAGATGGCTGGGAATTTGGTTCTGAGGATTTGTCATTGTCCTTAACTTACATGGACTGGATGCTCGCCTGCCTGTCTTCCTGGGGCTTGTGTAAGAACATCTGCAGAAAAATTTTAACAGCATGAGTGACCTTCAGTGGGTTTAATGATTCGTTGATTGTAAAAAATGTTTTACCTGGGGTAACAGTGAGTGTGTATTCCTGGAGCCTAAACCCACCGACCTGGAGGGAGGCCCCCAGAAGTGTGCTTAGTAGACAAGGGAAGCCTGGCTAGAGTTTATATTTATCTAACCAGATCATTGAGTGAACTAAAAGGTCTTTTATTATCCTTATGTGGATTACGTACTTTGTAGGGTATCCATGGTCATTATTAAAACCATGTGTCTCCCTGTCTCCCTTCTGAGCACCTTCTCTGGAAATGAATCCATACATGCTCAGGAATGCAAACCACACTCATTTTAGAGTCAGTGTAAACAAACATAATCAAGGAGGCACATTGACTTCATAAATTATCTAATGCCTTCTGCATTAAAACAGAAATGACTTTTGGCTGCTCCCATCTATCCATGTGTATAACCGTTAAGTTCAGATGTGTTTTTCCTAGAAGAGCAAGTTTGGATCTCGACAGGCTCGGTCTAGTTCCCCATAGCGACAGGTAATTCATGGAGATCACCATCCCAGCATTTTAAATATAACCTTCTTCAGACTGGAGTCAAGATAATCTCACACAGACAAGATTATAGGTAAAGCTGACATTTAGAACTTCGCAGAAACTCTCACAGGACTTCGGAGTCACGAATATTCTTGTTATACAGGGAAAAGGGATTTGCGGTTGTCCTCTTGATTATAAAGAGGAAAGAAATCAGAAAGCTTTGAACATTCCCATTAGAGCCTTATTTTAATATATTCTTGCCAACACATAAGGACTTATATAAACTAAGTGAAATTTCTTGATTCTCACTGATTTGCATATTAGGTCATCTAATTGTGTTCATTGCTTTTTCTTAAAGCTAAAAAGGCCCTACTTGTTTTCGTGCTGCTAC